>NW_026250672.1:0-64106 GCF_024244095.1 Nematocida homosporus | reverse complement strand
TATCAAGATATGGTTGTAGCTCCAGTTCAATTGAGCCTTTGTTAGGCATTATGTCCTCGATCTGAATAAGCTGAAGATGGGGTAGATTATTGGCCATAAATTTGTACGAACCCAATCTCCGGACTTCTTCGATCAGTTTAAAGTTGGCCAGCCAGAGAATGGCTAGATTTTTGAATCGACAGCGCAGCCGGCAGACAATAGTATTCAAATCAGTTCTAGTTAGGAAATGGGCGTCACTTATGCGCAGGAACATATTAGTAATGGAATCAAGCTGGATTGTGTTTGGAGGTAGGTTAGGTTGGGCGAAAGGGGTGGCATGACATTTAAAAAGATCGGCTTTTAAGACATCAAGGGTAATAGTGCAATAAATGAGCTTTTGCATATCTATCATATGAGGTTGGTTGGGGAAAGGAGGATCAGTGTTGTATTTATCAGGCGGGGTTAGTATTTGGACACCAAGATCTTTGAGAGCTTGTAAAGGTATGTTATACGAGTCGAAGATGATGGGTTCAGGAATTAGGACGAGCTTATGGAGGTCAAGTTTTTGAGTTGTTTCCGTCCTTTTACGCTTCTTGAGATAGTTAAACAGTGAGAACTCATTCAATTCCTTTCGCTCGTGGAAATACTTGACCTCATTTAGACGACTGATGCTATCAATTACGATTTTAGAGATCTTTTCGGCCATAGGAAGAGCTAGTATTTGGGCAATCGCAAGACTAGTGAAGCGTTGGTTTAGGAGATGGATTTCAGTTGGTTTTGAGTTAGTAAACTCATAGTAACCTAGCATTCGGTATAAAATGCAATCATCAACATTATCTAGAATCAAAGTCCCGACATTGATGTTGAATCTTAGAGGTCTATCTATCTCGCTTTTTAGTTTGGCCATGTCAAAGTTGGTGCCAATTGAAGGACAATTACGCACATTTAAGATGCAAAGTTCTTGCGCATTGATACTTCGTATCATATTTAGAAAACCATTGCACAGGCCGGACTGCCCCGGCTTAGGCTTTATATCACCACTAACAGTAAGTTTTGTGTAGCGTATATGCGAGCAGATTGGAGTGAAACGTGAGCCATCAAGTCTGATATGGACCGGTTCTTTAAGTTCCCAACTAGTGTCACTAAGTGCATGACCAAGGCACACGATATTCTTATCAACAAGATCTGCTGGATCTTTTAATAAAGCCTCGGCCTCATAAAGAGTCTCTAATCCTTGAAAGAAATCCTCTCGGCCAGCAGCATACTCAACCTCAACATTGCCAATGGAAATGCCACATTTGGCAAAGGAATCCACGAAGAATGCTTTCTTGTGGAAGGCCAAGAAATCGCAAAGGTGCGAAGTCACGAGTACCACAATAAGATTATCGACAAAGATGAGGGGGCTAGGACACGATTCAGATTTGTTGATCTTAACCAATCCTTGAATCCATTCCCGGTGATGCCAATCATTATATATTAGACCATGAAGATGGGCTGAGGACTTATTGTGCATTGCAGTGTCTTGGATGTCAGGCCATGGTGCAGATATCATTATAGCTGGGCTTGTAGCAGATGGTTTCTTAAATCCGGTTAGTGTTTTTATGCCACCGTTTTTGTCAAGAGCGAATATGACTTTGGCGCATTTATGAGCAGCCTCTTGAACGAATTTCACGTCAACCGTAACATGTGGCATGATATGGTCAATTATAACGGCAGAGTCAGCTGTGAGGTTTAAGCGCTCGAGATACTTAGAAATATCTGGAAGGTATTCATTATAGATAGTGATCTGTGAAACAGGTCGCAATATAACGAGGCCATTAAATATGTACGTTAGAAAGACATGCGAGTCAATACGTAGCTGCATAACCAAATGAAATGGAGCCGTGCTAGCCCATTTAATGGCATCTTCAGCCGCTTGCCGATGCATATCTAAATCAAAGTTATCTGAAACGCCAGGTAGAAAGCTAATTGTGCGAGATTTGTGACTGAGACTAACTAGAAGTTCCGCCTTCTCACACTCAACTAGGTTCAGAACCCGACACAGAAGCAACAAACATTCTTTATGGGAACTTACATCGACCACAGTATAGAAAATACTAATTTGCTGGGCCTCAACTACAGCAATCCTTCTTATTTCATCCAGTGCTTTCTTCAATAAGATTGGCTTCTTTGGGACTGAATAAGAAATGCACCAGCCTGAAAAGCGTGTCTTATACATAGGTGTCCCGCTCCGTATAAAGTTAGGATGGGTTGAAAAGCTTATCGCATACATAGGTGCCTGGTTCTGTGTAGAGCTAGGGTGGGCTGGATTTGGGCTGGTTCTCTCTGGAGAATGGGATATAACCTCAATACGCGGGGTAAACTCATCCCACCAGAAACCAATCCTATTTAGAGATTCAACTACCTCCTTTGAAGTTAGCAAATCCGGTTCATCTACTTCCATACTCGAGCTACTGACTATACTGGTCCAACTAAACAGTACCAGCAGAACACACAATCTAACTACAGTCCAGTTAGAGATCGCTAATCGACAGCAAGACATCTTGGTTGTAGAAGCATTGATTATTAGGGAAGTAGTTCTAGTCTTATGGCTAGGTTTGTGATTATTGGCGACTAACAATGAGTATCTTAATTTGTTTTGAATGTACGCACCTGATAGTGTCTTCATGCGCAGAGATAATGTCATAGATTTTGCAAATACCTTTGACTATATAGCCATCACAAGGCTATTTAACAAACAATTTGATAAGATAAAGGTGTTTAAGAAAGTTGAAAATATAACCTTAATAAAAACCGATTAGAAAACAGATTGGAAAACTAGAAGACTCATTTATCCGCAAAACACAACCACCATTTGGGTTCTGCACCTGTTTCTATCTAAATGTAGTGTTGTTATACGACCACTACTCTTCTTTCAAACAAGCATCTTGATAATAGATAAAGCCATTTGAATAGCAATCATCTATTGATATTACGAGTCCTCATGATTTAGTAGAATCAGGATGGTTTAGCTATTTTATTTTGCACATCTTATCTACTTTTGATATGATGTCATTCTCTCGCTCACAACCAGATTTTATCCAATAAGAGTATAGTGCCCACAAGTAGGAATAATTCCTGTGATTAATACAAATTCCATCAGTGACATACCTCGATACGACATGCGTAAACCTTTATTGAATATTGACGATGTCTGATGCGAAAATGACGTCATATCAAATTTTAGTAAGAATCCCAAGGTATCCGTTAAAGTTTGATATAGTCAGAATTCTCTCCTAAAGTTACGGGTAACGATAGTGTCCGAGAATTGTAGATGCGGTGTGCAGGCGCGATCAACAATGAATAAACGATTTGTAGCGGGATAAAAGTAGTGGTAGTATTACGGCACTACAGTTACATTATACTAAGTTACATTACCTGTACTTTATTACCACCACTTAACTTATCACACGCACCAACTAATACCAAACTACCTCAATAAACCAAACCAATACTAAACTAGACACATAACACCACCTCCATACAGTAAACCAATACTAAACTAAACTAAACCAATACCAAACCAACCCAATACTAAACCACCTCAACTCAATACGTTATTGAATGTATATTTTATTTTATTATCACCCCTGTCCAATGAATTGTTTAGTTCCGTATCGTTTATTACATTTAGTGAATGGAAAAGCTCCAAGTGCTGCTGAGATAGAAGCTCTACTTAAGACCATTGGTGCTTCAGTAGATACAGATAAGATCAAAGCTCTTATGGAGAAGGTAGAAGGAAAATCACCAGAAGAACTTATCCAACAAGGTATGTCTAAAGTTGCCGTTGCCGCTGCTCCTTCAGCCAGTGCTTCTACCACTACTACTGCTACTACTGCAGTCCAAGAAGAATCTGAAGAGTCTGAAAGTTCAGGCGAGATGGATCTCTTTGGCTAAGCGTTTATGCTAATAAATTTTAATGGGAATGATAGAGGTACAGAGTGTTACTTGGTCTAATGATAGTAGTTTAAAAAGTCTCTTTAAAGATCCACTTAAGGCAGTAGTAAGAGCTTTAGTTAGTAGAGAGGGTTTAAGTTTACGGATTAAAGTAGTTTATGTAGTGACGGCTGAAACAGAAGCTTATGATCAAGTTTTATGTGATGAGATGGTAGAAGATTTACCGGTTGGTTTAATAGAGTTTGATTTAGAGTGTTCTATTCCGGACGTATCTAAAATACCTAGAGAGTACTTATTAGGGGTGACTTCTTTAATGTTTGGTTGTTATACGGCTGAAGATAAGATCTTTGCTAATGTAGCTTACTTTGTCCGAGTGGAGTATCCGGGGGTGCATGTTAAGGAGATAGAAAGAACGGGAGGAAGTGAAGATGAGGGTAGTGAAGATGGTGAGGATGGTGAAGATGGTGAGGATGGTGAGGATGGGGATGAAGTGGAAGGAGAGGAAGGAGAGGAAGTGGAGGAGGCGGAAGAAGCTAAGGTTGGGGAGATGGAGGGAGTAGAAGGACTGGGGGATATTAGGATGGTTAGTTTGGAGGAGTTTATGGAGATGGATATAGATTTGAGTCGGGTGGAAGGAGAAGTTTTGGAGCCGCCTTTGGTGACTTTGTTTAGTGAAGTATGGGAGGCTTATAATCGTAGGGATGGTGAAGGTTCGGGGGATGAGATTGAGGAGTTAGAGGAGAATGAAACCGGACTTGTTTCTAGTGAGGAGAGAC
The DNA here is from genome assembly GCF_024244095.1 of Nematocida homosporus. Lineage (NCBI taxonomy): Eukaryota > Fungi > Microsporidia > Nematocida > Nematocida homosporus. Next base: position 59,415 of record NW_026250672.1, on the reverse strand, counting down.
CAGTTAATGCGGCCTGAGGGAGGTCTTTTTAGAATAAAGGAGTGTCGGGCTATAAGGTGTTCTTGGATTGGTTTAGTATTGGTTGGGAGATTGTAAGTGATGAGGAGATCGTAGTTATGGGCGGTGATTTGGAGTGTATCTGGTTGCTCAGTGAGGGTAAGTAGGGGGAGAGGGAGCCAGTGAAGGCGGAGTTCTTTGTAGAGGAGTTGTGAAGTGTGTAAGGAGCGGTAGGGAATGCGGACGGGCAGGGACATGGGTGAGAGTTTAGAGTAGGATTCAGGGAAGGTTGGATTGGGTGGGGTGGAATTGGGTGGGGTGGAGTTGAGTTGGGTGGAGTTGGGTTGTGTACGGTTAAGGTGGGTGGAGTTGGGTGGGGATGGTGGGGAAGGAGTGATATGGGAGATAATTTGGGAGAGGATGGTAGACTCTTCATTGGAGGTTGGGGAAATGATAGTGGGGATGATGGAGTAGCGGTGGGCGTAGAGTTTCTTGGGAATAATGGGGGGAACTATTTCAATGGGAATACTGACGGTTTCTTTGAACTTTTGGCCTTTGTGCTGGAGATGGATAGCTGTGATTAGAGTGGAGTAGGGGAGGAAGAAAGTAGTGAGAGTATGGGTGGGACTGGGGAGATGGGAAGGACCGGGGACGGGTGCAAGGAGAGTGGAGTTGGTGGTGGATGTGGTTGAGGAACTGGCTTTAAGGAAAAGGGTTGGTTGGAATGGGGATTCAATTAGTAGAGAAGTGATTATAATGCTTGGAGAACTGTGGAGAAAAATACGGCCTTCGGAGTAGATGGTTTGAGTGTGTGAAATGGGAAGTGGGGAAGTGGTGGTGAAGTCTTTGATTTCGGATTCAATGAGGATAGAATGGGTGGGTAGTGGTGACTGGCCGTGGAGATACTCTGTTAGTGGTTGCTCACAGATGGGAACGGCTAGATTTAGAGTAGAAGATTGCGTGACAATTGTGCGAAGGGCCTTTTGTACATCGGCTTGGCGAGAATGAACACAACGGGGACAGGAGAAGGCGGTTTCGGCCAATCCAATAAGAGCATACTTAGTATGGGCGGCTTCTTGGCCGAGATTTTGGGCGAACAAGAAGAAGAAGAGGGCTTTCTTCTCGGGTGAGACTTGGATGCGACTATAAAGACCAAGTAGCTCTGGTGATTTCTTGGGACGGGTGAGTTTCACGCCAATTAGTAGACAAGTAAGAATTCGGTCTTCGGTTTCGGAATCAGTTTCTGGGCCTAAAGATTGAGCTAGTCTTAGCAAGCGCTCGGGGGTGGCGTCGGTTTCGGTAGGTAGAAACAAAGAGCAGTAGGCTTCATAGATCAGATAGGGCAGGACTGGTTTTAAAGTAAAGGATTCAGAGTAGCTATCACGAATACAAGCAAAAGCTTCCTTAATGCGGCCTAGTTTAAGCAAGAAGAGGCACAGACGAGGGCAGCCTGGATCATCAACTTTAAAGTGGGCTTTTTCGGCCTTGCGGGCTGCCGCGGCTACTAGTCCATTAATGGCAGTGGCAACCGCTGTTTGGAGGCCGGATTTAGACACGGGGCCAAGTCCAGTTGGTTTAGGTAAAGAGGAAGGCTCATAAAACGACAGGCCGGGACAGGGAACCACAATGGGCTCGCCTGCTTTTAGGTGCAAGTATCCGTCAACACTGAATAAGGGCTCAGCTCGATAGAAGACAGGCAGGTCATTTAGAGAAAAGACTTCAACCAAGAGGGACATTTTGCGTGGTAAAAGAAAGGCACGTTGAAAGGCTGGGTCTGGGCAGTACTCAACCTGCAGTGTTTGTCTTGTCTCAGTAGCTAAGACCTTCAGGGCATCTAAGCGCAGCATTTATTTGTTTGTGTATCAACAGAGAATATGAAGATCGGGATAAACGGAGCAGGTCGTATAGGCAAATTAGTGGCTAGAATAGCCTTAACTCGTGGTTTTGAAATTGGCTGTATTAATGATCCATTTGTGGATGCTAAGTACTTAGCTTATCTTTTAACGCGAGACTCCACTCATGGGCCTTTAAGGGAGACTCAGGCTAAGGCAGAAGGCAATGTTTTGGTTCTAGAAGGTAAGTATCCTGCGCGTATAACCATTCTTGCTGAGCGGGACCCGGCAAAGATTGGCTGGCAGCAGTATGGTGTTGAATACGTAATCGAGTCTTCTGGAGTTTTCAAGGGCATTACTGATTGCCAAGGCCATCTGACTTCTGGTGCCAAAGCAGTTATTATAACTGCACCGAGTAAGGATGCTCCTATGTTTGTGGTTGGTGTTAATGAAAAGGAGTACCAAGGGCAAACAGTAATTAGCAATGCTAGCTGCACTACTAATTGTTTGGCCCCGCTGGTTAAAGTCTTGGAGGAGTCTTTTGGGATTGAAGAAGGACTTATGTCCACGGTGCATGCTTTAACTGCGACCCAAAGAATCGTTGATGGGATGTCAATGAAGCAATACCGCGATGGCAGAGGCGGGCTTCAGAATATCATCCCGGCTTCCACTGGAGCAGCTGCTGCAATTGGGGAGGTTATTCCTTCACTTAAGGGCAAGTTGACGGGTATGTCTTTCCGGGTGCCAGTGGCTGATGTCAGCGTGGTTGATCTGACCGTTAAGCTTAAGCGCGGAGCTTCGGCAACCGAGATCAAAAGAAAGCTCAAGGAGGCTAGTGAAGGTTCTCTTAAAGGAATTCTGGCCTACACTGAGGAGCCGGTGGTTAGCAGTGATTTTATTGGTGAAACGGCTAGTAGTGTTTTTGATGCTGAGGCGTCCATCTTCCTTTCTGATACGTTTATCAAGCTAGTGGCCTGGTATGACAACGAGTACGGATACTCCTCTCGAGTTATTGATCTTCTTGCCCATATCAGCAAGTCGCAATAAATCAAATTTAGGCAACCGGCCCAATATTTACAGTCCTAGTCTCTTGGGCTAAGTTGTATCTTTATTTACTCTTGATTAGTTGTGGCAGTAGAGGTGGTAGCCTATCCAAATCAGTAGTCGGCCAAACATCAGATTAACAATGAACAAAGGAATGAACTTCACTCGCTCTTCCTGTGAAACAGTGCCTAGAATGCCACTTGCTAATCCGACTGTATTGTCAATAATCATACACTAAGTCTTGCAATAACTCTTATAAAACAACCTTAATATCTACCCTAAATCAGTTTAATTACACTAAAGCTTTGGATTTACATCATTTTAGTGCAACTTAATCCATCCAATCACTAATCCCCATGACTAGCCCAACCCAACCCAACCCAACCCAAACCAACCACTAATTATTAATTGTCCAATCTCCACTCAATGTCCTAAAAGGGAAATAAATATTTGTGTCTCTTTTCATTCATGATTGACAAAAGCAAGATCAAACGTTTGATTATAAACATTATATTGGGAATGTGTTGTCTTGGTTTTCTAAGCACAGTACATAGTGTCTCGGAAAGTACGCATGATCTTCAGCCTGATGTTAACGTGTCGGGCCGTGTTACAAGCGATTTATCACCAGCTGATAAGAAAGACAACGAATTAATACCAACGCGCAGACATCCAGGACAATTAAGTAGTGATAGTGAAGAGAGTACAAAGGGCCAAATGGCGGGTAGGTCTAGGAGCTCTATCACACCATCCTCCTTATCACTCAGCTCGTCGGGCAGTTTAGTAACAAGACCAAGAACACTTAATTTACCAAATCAACCAAGTACACCTATATCCACACCACCTCCATCTACTTCACAGCCATCATCACCTACAATGCCTACACCCCCATCACCTCCAGTCGCAGGAGTCGCACCGCCGACTGGATCTACTTCACAGCCATCATCAACTACAATGCCTACACCCCCATCACCTTCGGCCGCAGGAGTCACTCCGCCGACTGGGCCTACTTCGCAGCCATCATCACCTACATCACCTTCGGCCGCAGGAGTTACTTCGCAGACTGGGCCTACTCCACAGCCACCTACACCTGTTAAAGACCCAAAAGAAGTCTTCAACGAAAGATTGGTCAGTTGGTTGGCCAAGCAGAAAGCAAACAAAATCAAAGTAGACCTAGAACTCGAGGATCTTCAAACTATACTATCCCAATGGATAGGCAACGCCCCTGAAGAGATTGAACAAAGTGCAGATATATTGATAGCAACCAACTACTTTTTAAAAGAGAAGTTCCCAGCCGTAGTTATAATCTTTGACTTCATTACTGGCCGGCTAACCCAAGAACCTAAGGCCTGGCCTGGGATAAATGAATATAAAGCCGTTAGGCAGGCATTAGTGACATATATGTCTGGCAACACCCAAGAATTTGACCTATTGCCTAACCAAGACCGGGCTATCACCGCTAATACTAGCCCGGCCATTATAAAGTGCTTGTTGAAAACCATGATACCAATGCTCTACATTGGCATAGGTCCACATCTAAGCCCAATGCCTTTAACCGAACAACAACAGAAGGACATACACTCAACGTTTATGGATGCCTTCAAGATGTACAGCGACGCTGCCGCGAGCATCACCATCAATCCTGATTCTTACTGCCTTAATGTTCTTAACCTACTACAAACCATATACTGCCTGGGAATACTGCCACCCAATCGACCCCGTGGTGCTAAGACTAATGTCCTCAAACACGCACCGCTGCGATACATAGACAAGATAGATCCTACGGTTATTCCCACAAGGGAGCTTAGCAACTTAGTTCGGGCACTCTGCCATATCTATCAGAATACCCCAGCCACCAAACACTACATTCACTCAATCATTCAGCCAAGTCCAATACTACACACAATGGATATCCGTGACAACCTAGCCAGCACCGAAATAAGCATAGATCTCCATCCGCTAATCATGATATTAAATAAGTGCCACCTAATGATAACTAAGCTAAACCCTCCTTCGCAACCAGCTAATCCCAACCAGCCAGCCTTTCGATTGTTTATTACCAAAAAAGGCAAACTACCACCAACAGATCCCAAACTGCTTACTCAAGTAGAGCTGGCCAACATCTTTTTATCCAGCAAAACCCAGACTATTTATGTCCAGGACGACTGTGCTGACGATTTCAAACTCGCTGAGTCGCGTTTAAGAGAACTCTTTGCCTACTTCTCCATCCCACTTAAGTTCATAGGCTTACAGATCGATGACGATAAAGAAACAATAATCCCGCTTGATAAACAGCCCAAACCCAGCGAAATTGAACGGCAGTTTTTGGTAAATCGCATTATAGATTGGTTCGTTCATCTCCTTGTCTTTGCTGCTGCGGCGGTGGCTATGGCTAGTGCTTTTTTATACACCCTCACTGCTCTGTCCATTCTTATTGCCATTATTACAATCGTTGGCTTTATCCAGTTGATGTATGCCAAACACCAGCCTCGAACCCGTCAAACCAACCAGTTTATTCTTTTCAAAGCTATTATAATCGTGTGTGTTGTTCTAATAACCAACTATGTCTATCAACATTTGGATTCAGCTGACTTGGCCAACAACCCTAATATTTTAATCGACCCGCTCTGGATCCTAATCTACACTATCGGCGCCTTGGTCACATCTTTGATAGCACAGCACTTCCCATTGTCCGGTTGGCTTAACTTTATGCTACGAGTCTTATTTGTCATCCACATCCTGTCCATGGCCGGTCTTATTATATACAGCTTCATCATCCAACCAAACATTGTCGAGGGCACGATTTCCTATGATGCCATTGCCGCCACTTTGGTCTGCATGGCCTCGTTCTTCTTATGCCTTGCATCGCACCGACAACCCAAGCACACCCAAAACCGATCTAAGTACGTAAAAAATAACCTCGCCCTCTTCAAATGGATCGAAACCCTAGTTCACATCGGTATAGCCATCATCATATTAGGCTTACTGGTGCTTTTCCTTCTTCATTGCCAAGCCGCTCCAGTTGGCCAAGGGGTTTCGAGTAAACTAGGTATAGGAAGCTAAAATCACCACCAGTTGCTACTAACCCAATCAATGCCAACTCAATAAATTCACTACCAATTCAACAAACATCTATTTACCTGCCACGCTAAAATTCAGTCAATGTAATATACCCTAACTAAAAATGAAAATTACCCGATTTGGTAATTGCCTAAGTGGCTCATTATGGAAATTTTACATTTTTAATCAACATAATGCGTTTACCTTTACTTTATGGGGTAATTTGCCTGCTCGCTATTAGTTGCAATATATGGGCGGTCCAACGCGAAGAGCACGATAGGCCTACAGTAGGACCATCTACAAACATTGAGTTAGCAAGTATGGGCATGGAGCCACCCGCCCATTCCCAGCCACAATTGGAGACAAATGGACGAGAATCAGATTCATTAAGCCAATTCTCACTACCCGAGTTTAGTACATACATATTGATGGCCGACATCAAACTTGACCAAGTTCAAACAGTTCTCGAGAATCTCAACCAACAAACCCAAATAGAACAACCAATCAAGCCCGAGGAAGTTCAGCAACTTCTCGATGCCTTGAACATATTTTATAAACCCAGAGAACACCTAACAGATCAAGGAAAACTGATACCAGGCACAGACGCTCGCAAAAATCAAACCCACGAGATAAATAACCTCCTTTTACCATTCACGGCTCAAAACATCCTGCGGCTTCTTTATCTCAATAGCGCCCTTTTCCCAAATACTTCTACGCTCGTTGAGAAAAAAGAGCTCTTCTACAACTCATTGCAGATATGGATGACCCAGCACGTGGAGAGTGATATTACTCACCTCCGGCACTTTCTCAGCTACCTACATTGGCTTTGGCAGGTCGCATCACTATGTCCTGAGCATTGCACCACCAAAGTCAACCCATCTCTCATACAGTTTACTAAACCTGAGATCATTGATGCGATGGACTTAATCAAGACCCTTGCGTCCAGTCTACACCCTATATCGCTCGTGTGCAGCATGTACGATACAACCATCGATGTTGTGAAAACCCATCGCTCTAATGACGTCAACCCATACAGCTTAGAATTAGCTGCCAACGACATTGGCATTTCGGATACTACCTCTTTCATTGATCTAGAAAGCGCACCCGGCGCATCCTATTCTAAGCTTAGACAGCTTTGTGAAGTCTCTAAGCAACCAGATCTTACCATTATTCTTTTAAACCACTCAGCTATAGACCCCGCCCACTTAATTAAGAGGCAATTAGGATATCTCATTCCAAACACCACTATTACTCTCGTCCTTAACAACCAAAAACTAACTCCATTTGACTCGACTGCTAAAGCACGTTTATTCGATACAAGAGAAAGCCCGGTCATGGCCGGTTCAAAGATTCTTGACGGATTTATATCAGCAGACGAGAGGCGGTTATCTAAGCTGGCGTGGATAGGCGGTGTTTATGTCACAGCGACGTTAAACTATATAATTTCAATTGCTTTGCTATGCGCTGGCATTTCAATTATCTCGGCTATTCTGATTATTCCAACGGCCATGGCTTTCTTTTTATTCCCTGAGTTCCGCCACGCCACTCTGGCGCATATTCTTCTGTCCATTGGCTTTGTCGCAATGTTCGTTATCAATGGCGTTGTGATAGCCGCGGCTGCCAAGGAAATTGCCGCTAGCAAGGAAGTAGTGATTTATTGGGCAATATTAGTTCCGATCGTCATCATGGCGGCCGTTAGTTCAATATCCTCACGACAAGCAGGTGTTCGGATTCGGCCAACAACCCAAACTCTTCTTTTCTGCATACAAGCCTTGGTTTCCATTGCTGCCATTTTCATTCTACTCATATCTCCTAACAATCTTGGACAAACACTCCACAACTACCACATGATCTTCTTCCTAGCCCTCTCTTTATACTTCCTTTCAGCTATCAAGGTCCGTAGTCATTACACGCCAAAACGAGCTCGTTTCTTCTCACAGTTAAACCTAGCTGTATTTGCTGTTGCGGCCATTTCCATCCTTTCTTTAGTCGTTATCGCTGGTATTAATGGATACTTCAACAACTATGCCAACCAAATTGGCGCTCTTCTCAAGCAAGATCCTTAATTCGTAGCATAAGCTCCTTTCTTTCAATAAACACAAGATGACAACTTAGTCCCAGATCTAAACCATTAAATCATAAAGAGAAACAAAGATAAGTCGTGGTCAACAAATGTCGAGAGGAGGAAAGAGTGAATATTAGGAAAACAGCAATGTATGTCAGCTCAGAAAAGCCTTTAGTAGAAAGCACTGACTAGTACGCTCAGCCCCTTTCTTGTAACAACCCACTAACTTAATACTAAAAGCAAGCAACCAAGGTAACATCACAGGTACGGAAGGCATATCACTTAGAGCAAACCCATCCCAAAATGCGACTATGGCCGACCCCTACCCGGTGCACGTCTGCCATAATTCAATAGGGCGACCCGCCCCCATTGGCTTATTTGTCCTAAACTCGTCTAATTGATTGATGCAATATGCACGTAATTATCATCTTATTGGTAAAATATCATTATTCCTTTGTGGTACATACATATACTACTACTAGTGGTCAGAATAAATGATTCTGCTCGATGCTTCTAGATGTACTAGACTCTTGATCTCATTACTATTAGCCGGCGTCTTTTGCCAATACAACCTGCTTTTTATAACGGCTACTCAGCCACCAGTAAACAAACCAGAGCTTACCCAGGAACAAAATGCACTTCTTCAGCGCTATCCTTCCTTCGACATAACCTTTCTGCCCGAACACCAACCCGACACTCCCGAGATGGCCCAACAGCTTTACACAGTCCTTGATTCTATTCAGAGCTTAGCCAGTACTACAAAGCTCCCGCAAAACACTCCCATGACAGCCACCCAGATCATTTCTATGCTATATCTCTATCGAGCTCTCTATAGTAACAACACCCAAGAAGACTATTATAAGTTTACCAAGAACTTAGCCGGTGAAATCCATGCGAAACCCATCAAGACTACAGAACTTCAAAACCTTCTTTATCTCATCAATTACATCTATCAAGAGCAAATTACAGTTGAAGGACAAGTCCAAACAATAACTAATCTAGCTGCCAATGCCACTCCTCTCCTTCAACAGCTCACATTTACCACGGGCGAGCAGCTTATTAAAACGCTAGCTCCCTTCCAAACCGCAATGTCTCTCCATCCACTCAATCTCTTATTATCTCACGTTGATCTAAAAGTCTATTCCCTCAACGAGCCCGTAGAGCGTACTGCCCAGCCCGCCAACGAGCGCCACATAGCCGTTAATCTTCAAGTGGGCAATAATAACATAGATACCGGCATATCTACACCCGAACCCATACTAACCCCTGCCAAAATTGCGATTGGATTCGCGGACACTGCAATTCTTATGGTGCACCTAACCACCACCGAGCAATCCGCCCAAACCCAAGGTCTACATCAATTTCTCCAAGACCTAACCCAGTCCACCAACCTACCTGGCTACCCCAATTTCCAGTACCGTTTTATCCCTAGCACTCCAAACCCCGCCGACACAACCCAAAGTACCCCAACCAGAAACTCGTACATGAAAACAGCCATCAATGTTATTTTCATCACAGGTTCGCTAGTATTTAGCATTATCTTTTCCGCGTTTTCCGGGATCATAGTTCTTCCCATGATCTTCCTTGGCCTCAGTATCTTTATGCAACTGAACACCAGAACCCGCGGTATAGATGAAACTAAACTCCATATCAGCATTTTTGCTATTCTTGTTCTGACTGTGTTTGTTATCTTCACTAACATAACCACCGTTAATCCTATTATCTCTCCAGTTTCAGCAAACTACAACCATAACATTATCCAAAAAGCCGTCTATCTAATCTGTACCTTCGGTTCGATCTTTGTCTGTTTCGCCTCTATCCTCTTCTATGCACAAAGGAGGAAGGTCTCGCTGCCGATGAAGAACATCCTTCGTGTTATCCTCCTAACTATTTCCCTGCCGTTTATCTTCGCCATTCCCTTATGCACAGTTTTCTCACTCCCCACCGTTGCCACCATCGCCACACAAACCATCATCCCCCTTTGTGGAGCCACTTTATTCTTCTCCTCTGCCATTCTTGCTCAACACAGCAACACATCAGGCAGTGATCGCAAATCCCGCGCTATAAAGAAAACTCTCGACTACGCCACTCTCATTCTCTCCATTACATCTATTATTTTGATTGCTGTCCTAGTCTTTCAAACCCACATCTTCGACAGCATTATCCCTTCTCTAAGCAAAACCACACCAGTCCCCCAAAGCACACCATCCAATGTCTAAACCCCAAAATTCATTAAATCGCACTGTTTATTCATCTATCATCTTTATACACACACAAACACCGAATTAGATTTAAACTCAATTAAGTTAAGATAAGTTAAGTTACGTTAAGATAAGTTAAGTTAGGTCTCATCAACTCAACTCAACTCAATACTAACTCAACTCAACTCAATACCAACTTAATCCTAACTCAACTTAATCCTAACCCAACCCAATCCTAACTCAACTTAATCCTAACTTAACTTAACTCAACTTAATACCATTCATAGAAGATAGCATCAATCCCTAACAGAGCAATAGTAGCCGCTAGTAGCACTAATAATGCACCAAATAAAAAGCACCCACTTAGAAACTTTCCATTGCTCTTTGGCTTCAATGTATACTCCGGCGTCAAAATCCCTCGTCTAACCCGTTTCCGGTCTATCCATAGGGCAAAGCGAGCCCCGGCCCCAAACAGAATTCCACTTGCAAAGATTAAACACAAGCCATGAACCACCACTATCACTACCTTAGCCATCATCCAACTCCCATAGACTGCCAGACACTGCCATGCCTTTATCCACCCATAAAGCAGCCCAAAAAAGAGACTCAATCGAACTCCCAGCCGACCTACTTGCCGCAGTGTCGAAATTCCTCCCAATTCCACTAACAAATGACCGATCGTAAAACCAAGCGCACAGCCACTAATAGTTAATAGCCCCAGCCAAAGAACTCCACGCCATAATAATTGAAACTCATAGCTTTGGTCTTGAAAAAGACTAACTGGCTCAACAAACAAACAACGCCGCTCCCAAAGTCCTAAGTAAACGCTAATCCATAAGATATGCATTACTTGCATATCATAGAGCATAAAGTCTTTCGTGTGCCGATAAGCCTCTTGCACTTTTTCTAGTCTTTCATCTACACTCGTACTGCCTCCTAAACTCTCTTCTTCTTTGTCCACCCCCTCTCCGCTCTCCTCAATATCCGCACTTTCTTCCGTATCTGCCGCACGCACATTCCACTCACTTGAGACTCTCGAGGAGTCTACAGCTGCATCTATTAGGCCAGGAGGCTTTGAAATTGACTTGGCAATCAAACGAGATTTTGAGGAGTGCGGGACAGATTTGGCCTGTCTATGCTCTTCATCTTGACTCTCTTCCATGCGCAAAAAACTGATTTGCTTGCCAAAGTTTTAACGTCTTAGCCTAATGATTGTGTTGATTTTGATTTAAACTTGAGGTTGGATTTATTCTTGTTGATTCTTGCTTCGCCAAATTAGTCTTGATTTCACAACAAACTACTCCATTGGGCAAGTTTTATTTATCTAAATATGGCTATTAAAAGTTTACATGAGCGATTGGGACTTTCTGCGTCGACCGGCCAAAGCTAAACCGGACCCTCCTGCCCCAATAGTTGATGATTCACGTGTTGAGCTTATTAATCTCTTTGTGTCATTTGGAGGTACTCAAAAAGTCTTTAGACTGCGTGAAAATAGTAGTTTTAAGCCGATCTATGACTATTATGAAGACCATTTTAATGTTTCAGTGACTTTACGTCATCAAGGCCTTGAAGTATCAAAGTATGCTAAAGTAGATGTTTTAACTGGAGGAACTCAAACTTCTCTTTTCTTAGAGATCTTTCCCCAGGAAATTAACTCCGGCCCAAATGAACCCACTCCAATTCCGTACAATATTAGGTACAACCCCCGTTCAACTCTAACTATCTATCGTGATTGTCAAACCACTATTGGTCAGTTGGTTCTTAAAGCTCAAGAGGAGATCAACCATACTGCTAAAGTCCAGCTATCCCCATCCGTCTTTGTCTTTAATGGTGACGTCTTGCCAGATAAAGGTCGCATTGATGATTATCTCGAACCTGGCGATCTTATCGACTTAGTTCCTAAAACTCATCCACTAGTCAAAAAGCCTTTCTAACATCACCCAATGCGTTCACTTTTGCATATCAACCATATCTTATATCTTCAAATTATCATAACCCAATCTAATCCAATACTAACTCAACACCCACACTAACACCAATACTAACCCAAACTAACACCAACCTAATCAATTAAATACTTATACTAAATACGCTTGTTTATTATTAACTAATACTCACCTAAATATCCATCTAAACCTACTTTAACTTCATCACCTTCATCAACACAATCCAACTCAACTCCACACCAACTCAATCTAAACACAAACTTATCCAAAGAGGTAGGCTAGTATGCGAGTAAGCACTCCTTCTTCCCGTTTAAATAGGACTTCTTGCTCGGTCAGCCAAATCGCCCCCATGTCCTTGCGGTTCTTCTGCACCACTCCAATCATCTCGCCATTAAGAATGCATCCATTTTCACGTAGAGCCGTAAACATACACTTCTCGCGCTCGTACTGAATGTCCATCCAGTTCTTACCATAGTTTATCTCTTTAATTTCGCCACACTCTTTAAACCGTCGCATAACATGGTCTAAGTTGCCGGCTGAGTACCCAAAGACAGTCACGGAACGACTGGGCACAATTGGACCTCTTTTTTGGGTTGTACTAGGTCTACTGTCATAAATCGAACTCTCTGGGATGTAGAAATCTTTATACTTAGTCTCGGGACCTTCTTTCTCAAAGAGATTGGGACTTTTCTTGATACCTTCCTTGCCTTCACGCCGCATTAAAATTTACTGGGTTAGAGCGGCTACCCCGATATAAACAACGGTCTTGTCACTAATTCGAACGATATCTAGGACAAAGTGGAAGTACATACCAACTTTTTGGTTTATCTCTTCGTAGACTGATAAACTGGTTCTTTCGGATTTGAAGAAGGCAGTTACTGTACCTAGAAAAGAAGTAGAATCAAGTAAATGATTTTGAAAAATCTGGATATCAAGATAGTTCATTTCATCACCAATGCGAAGAAAAGCACTTTCTTCGACGGTCTCAATAAAAGAAGTTTCGGTTGTAGGCTCTGGATTAATAGAAGAACGAGAGTGTTCAATTTCTGGCAGAGTGCATTCGGTGGCACTATAGGAAATATCGAATAGAGTTTCGCCAATTTGGTCGCCGGAGTTCTGGTGCCTGACTCCTAGGATTCGTCCAGGGACAACTAAGCGGACGACCTCGTCCATATAGAGTAGTTCTACCTTACGTTTGACAGCTGAAACAGAGATGATATCTCCAAAGTACATATCTCGTTCTTTGCGCAGATATGCGGCATCAGGGGAACTTTTGGGGATAGCTACGCCTTGGCGGTAGAGAGGACCTAGTCCGTCCTCGGCGGCTTGAAAGTACTCTTCGGTGGTTTTAAAGGGAACCGGCAGATAGCCAATGGCATTTTCAATAGCTGTGCCCGTGGATGGGCGGGTGAGCGAGTAGTAGTCCGTTGTATGAAATGCGTACTCGGTTAGATAGTACTGTGTGTAGATAGAGGAGAGATAGAAAATAAAGGGGCCAATTGTGCACTGGCGTAAGTGCCTGATATCAACGTAATTGCCGGCCCGAATTTTAAGCAGACTTCCGGATACACCATTGCTAAACAACTTAATGATCTGGCCGGCCACGCGTAAATAAATGAACTCACGCAGTTTCTTCTCGCCTCGGTTCTTATCGGGTGTACGCAGCAGAGAACTCACGTACTCCACAGTGCCTTTGATTTGTGTGAACTCTTGATCTAGCTCGACAGTACAGTCTTCTAACTGACTCTCAGGCACCTCTAGAATATACCCGGCGGGATCTGCTAAATTAACCGAGATCTCAGGAATCCGGGCGTACTTTGTATCTGCATCGGAATTGGTGCGGTCGGCTAGTAGTAACGTTCCCTGTCTTCTTTTGACTTTGAATCCTCTGATAGCCACTGAGTCGCCCTCTTGCAGGCAGAAGTACTTGCGCGCCGCTGACTCCCAAACATAAACCTTAGTTAAGCCGTGTGCAGTCCCTAGAATAAAGGAAAAGAAGATTGGAATTGTTGGTTTCTTCGTTTGGAATGTGAATAATTTTGATTTTAAGAGAACCCGGCCTTTCATTACATTGTTTTTAGTCTTAGTATATCCCAATCTTTCTTTAACTCGGCGTTTCTTCTGCCAAAGTTCTTGCTCACTTTCGGCAGCTGGTTCTACATCAATATCACTTGGATTGATTATTTGGTCCTCAATGGTTTCGGTGTAGTCTTCCAGGTACTTCTTCCACCTTCTATCCCACTCAATGAGCTCATCATCGGATAGGAGTGGAATGTAGTGCCCGCGGGGGTGATACAGGGGAGAAGGCATGGTCAAATAAATCTCTCTCTTAGCTTTGATCAATCTATCCTCCTCACTCGGATCAATATCACTAAGTAACTCCAAATCAATTATCATATCTTCAATTGACTCTGCAATCCCCACTACATTCCCAATCCGCAGCCATCCTTTAAAAATCCGGCTGTAGAGACGTGGGTGTAAGAGAGCACAAACAGGCACATCTCCCGCTAATAAGTAGATATCTAGTAAGTGACTTGGCGTATACTCCGCCATAGCAGCTATCACATCTTGAGAGGTTCCTTCTGGGAAGGTATCGGGTGCTTTGTACCTCAAAATGTCCATTAATTCAAAGGAGTAGGACTCGTGCTCTTCCCCCATCATAAAAAAATGGCCAATCCCCACTTAGAGATATGACAGCCCCTTATCACAACATCAGTACTATCTACTCTATAAATAGACAAGGTATTAGAACCTCATGTCTAAGAAAAGAGTTGTTTTAGTAGTTGTTTTGATAGTAGTGATTCTTCTGATTATTGCAGGAGCAGTTGGGGGTTGGTGGTATGTCTCCTCTAACTCTGCCAACTCTTCTAATCCCTCCACTTCTTCGGCTCCTTCTAATTCCGCAAACTCTTCTAGTGGTTCTAGTGGTCCTACTGCTGGCCCGGGTCCTTCTTCTGGTGTTATTAGTGGGCCTGCTCCCTCTGCTCCTATAGCCCCACCAGCAGAGGGAAGTCAACAGCCCGGCGAGGTTGTAGCGCCCACGCCAAGCAATACAACAACTAACAATGAAGTTAAACCCGAAGACGAAACGCCAGCTGAGGAGCAAAAAGGAGAAGGTAATGAAGAACCGCCTAGAGCCCGAAAAGTAAAGAAATCAAAGAGCGTGGGCAAAGAGCTACGTTATTGTGGAAATTCCAACCAATAGTACTAACCAAATAGGCCATATACAACCCCAACTTCAACCGTCCTTCTCTAGTTGAACATACATGTTGATCGGTCTTTCAATAAACTCAACTATAAAATGCTATCTAAACAAACATCTTTATTGACACTCTTATCTTTATATACATCCTCCAACCACAATGACATTCTATTCCATGACACCACTCAATACAATATTAACCTAATACGTAATACTAACACAATACCAACACAATACTAACCTCTTGTTTACTTCATTAATCTCAAAGAGGAAATAATGGTTAAGTATAGATACCACCCCTGCCCCAATTCAACACTAGCCCATGCAAACCTGTGACACCCCTCTGCCTAATAAGCTGCAGCTCTTTCTCCGACTTTTTGCATTCAGTGGTGGCCTGTTTCTTCTCTTCTACTTCGTCTATCACCATGTTTCCAAATCACCACCTCTCCCAACCTCCACCAAACACACTTCAAATGCTAACAAGTCCATTAGCTACAATTACAATACCACCCAATCCAAATCAGCCTCACCACAATCCAATCCATACCAGCTCCAATCTACCTCAACCCAACCTACTTCCGATCCATCCACCTCTAATACCACCTCAAATCAATCTAATACCACCTCAACTCAATCTAATACCACCTCAACTCAATCTAACACCACCTCAACTCAATCTAATACCACCTCAACTTCAAAGCAAACACAATCTTCTTTATTCACGTACATATACCAGCTCACTCGCTTCCCCACATACATTCTCATGACACTCTATCGTATCATTAAACCATTATAAATACTAACCACATACTAATCTTATTCTACTACCATACTAACTCAATTCAATTCAATACCAACTCAATTCAATACTAATTCAATTACCATACTAACTCAATTCAATTCAAAATACTAACTCAAAATACTAACTCAGCACCAATACTAATACTAACACACCCCTGCATCAACCCAACCCCGCATCAATCATCAAAACCAATCACTAACCCAATCTAACTCAATCTAACTCAGCCAAATCCAACCAAATACACCCTTAATCTAGCCCCAATCTAAGTATTGTCTTTTTTTTGCTGGGTAAACAATGAATATACTTATCAAGACAAGCAAAGGCGATTTACATACCATTGCCATGGATAGTAAGGATGATACTGTTAGTCTCTTAAAAGACAAACTGTGTGATAAGATTTCTGCTTCAAAGGACAAAATTCGACTCATCTTCACTGGTAAACTACTTAAAGACGAGAGTACCTTAGCTAGCTACAACTTAGAAGACGGCTCTACTATTCATCTAGTCATGCCCAGTGGTGAAAAGAAGGCCGCTTCACCCCCAACTAATTCTGCCCCTGCCCCTAACACGTCCTCTACCCAATCTATCCCTACTCAATCTATCCCTACTCAACCTAACTCCACTCAACCTAACTCCGCCCAACCCTTTCCTAACCTGAACCAACTCGACCCAAACTTGCTAAGAGAGCTTTCCATGGGTGGTGGAGCCCCTTCTGAAGAGATGAAGAGCACGATTAATGCCCGCATTAAGGAACTATTGAAGAATCCAGAACAAATGAAGTCTCTTATGGAAGCTTCTTTGTCCATGCAGAACATTCCTGAAGCCACCAAGAAATCCTTAATGGATAACATCAGCCGCTTTACTGAAATGGCCAAATCAGATCCCGAGCATTTCAATACTATTATGAATTACGTCATCAATAATTCAGCAGATATGCCAAATCTTCGTGATCCTTTCATGTTCGGTATGCCCCCTAATGCTAACTCAGCTACTCAGCCTAATCCTTCCTCCATTAGTTCTAACTCCTCCCTAGGCAACTCCACTGCCCCTACGGCCAACTCAGCCGCCAACCCAACTCCCCAGTCAGTGATGTACACTATGCCTTTTGATCGGGATGAAGCCAGACAAAAGTACTCGGAGAAGCTCATGGAACTCGAAAGCATTGGATACACCGATAGCGAAATGAATCTTATCGCACTAGTATATTCCGATGGGGATCTTACCAAAGCCCTCAACCTAATTCTGGACTGGTCCGGCGAACAGCACTGAATACGACTTACTAAATACGACTTACTTTATCTTTTTATTATATCTATTAGCTTTACTTTACTTAATCTAAACCTAAACCCAACTTAATCTAAACTCAACCCAATTCAACCCAATTCAAACTATTCGCCCGCCCTTCTTTTTTCTTAATTATGGCGACTGTATCCCCTAACACATCCCTTGCCGAGATTAAATGCCTGCTCAGCACACAACCTTTTGCCTTCTACAACCACCCAGACCTTCTACTGGCCATCCGTACTTTCTCCTGGTCGTCTTTCTATGCCCGACTAACTCGTCATAATACAGCCATCAATGCCAAGTACACCACTTGCCGAATTCTCTACAAAATGGCACCCCAGAAAAGAAAGACTCCACCCTGTGCCCCCCACCAACCTTCCAAAGTCAAGTTCACTGATGAAGTCCTTATTGTACCCCCTCTCTCCACCTCCTCCATCCCTTCCCCCTCCAACACCTCCTCCACCCACCCTAATACCACCCCTTCCCACCTTAACTCAACCCACCCTAACTCAACCCACCTCACCCCCTCCAATACCACACCTATTGGTATTCTTAAAAAACACCATCCAGTCCCAAATCAAAATCAAAATCAAAATCCCAATCTTAAGACAAATTCCCACTCAGCTCAAAATGCAAATACAAATTCCAACTTAAATCAAAATACAAAAGTAAAACCAAAAACAACACAAACACCCATCAATATCTATGTCACACAATTAGAAGAGAACTACGAAGAAACACCAACTTTTAGATACTCTACCCCTGATAGAAGTATTCCAGAAGAGTTACCACATAAATAAAATTTCGTTTTGATTGGTTATGCGGAAGAAACACAACGAGGAGAGACTTTCAAAACGAGTCCGACGCGAATCGGTAGAAGAGTCTGAGTCCGAGACAGTTCATCCGCCTGAAGAACCCCAAGTTCTAGAAGCTTCTAATTTACATCCTTTTTCGATTATAACGGCTGCTTTTTACTCTTTTATTCGTCTGTTGGGCTCAGCCCGGCGTGTGCATGTTTCTAGTGACTCGACTGGTGAAGGCAATACAGGTGAAGATAATTTAGCGGATTTACAGGATAATAGTGAGGGTAGTGGTGTTGGAAGTAATACGGGTAGTACTACTGATGATGAGACACGAAGGACTATTCTTTCGATTATTCAAGGGATGTTTGGAGGAGCGGGGATTGGAAGAAGAGAGATGGGACTGAGCACGGGTGCTAGTTCGGGTAGTTCAGTTAATTCACAGGATTTTGAGTTGTTATTACACCAGATGCCATCTAGTTATGGACAGGATCCCAGTAGTATTGTATTTACAGTGATCTACTATATTGGTGAGGAAGAACCACGAGTTAAAACGATGAAACAAGAGGATTTAGATAAGGCTAGTCCGGAAAAGACCGTTGATGAGCCTCAGGGCGAGTGTCCGATTTGTTTGGAGGAGATTGAAACTGGAGCTGTTGTTCGTCGGCTGGTCTGTTCCCATATGTTTCATAGCAGCTGTATTGCTGAGTGGTTGACCCAGTATGCCAATGAGTGTCCAATGTGTCGCACTTCAACTCTAGATGGGCTTGAGAAGCCCGTGGAAGATGATAAAGTTGGCTAGGCTATGTATTTAGTTAGTTGTTAAGATTTAAGTGCTGGCCAAAGTATAGCTTAGATGACAAATAAAACGTGTATTATGATATTAAGTTGTGTTAGGTTAGGTTGTGTTAAGTTGAGTTGAGTTGAGTTGAGTTGTGGTTAGATAAGATAGGGTGCTTCTTTGGTGCTTTTGACTTTAATGCGCATCTAACCACTAATTTATGCTCATTTGGTTGCCAGATGGCTTCTAGTGTCAACTAGATCTTATCTTATCTCATTTTACCACACTCTAGCTCAACTTAACTTAACCATATCTTATCTTATCATAACCTAACTCAACTTAACTTAATCATATCATATCATAACACAACTTAACTTAACTTAACCATACCATAGCCTAACTCAACCTAACCATATCATAACTCAAGCCTAACTCAACTTAACCAGATCCTATCCAAACTTAACTTTATTCTACTTTGAATAAATGACTTAATATTATTTTAAAGCCAACCTAATTTAGAAACGGAAGTAGTATTTTAGAATTTAAGTTATTAGTATATATCATGTATATGAATACTAACCCAACTTTAGCTAATACCAACTCAGCCTAAAACATAGTTAACTTGGTATGTTATATCTATTTAGGTAAGCACTAGCCAAAACCAAACGTAACGCAACCCAATCTAGCATTGCTTCTTATGGGATAAAACAACATAATATCACCCTTATCAAGTCTTACTATTTATTGGATTAGTATCTTAACATACTCAACTTAACACAACTCAACACAACCTAACTCAATAGAAATATGCACATAACGGCCGTCCTTTACTCCTTGCGCCGTGCCTGTCAGAAAAGAAGATAATCGATGTTTTAGGTGTCACTTAATCAATTGATGTTATGCTAAGCTAAATACAACCCAAACCCAGACGTAGTTTCAAGAATGCTTTCTGAGTACGAGAAAGAGAGGGAAAAGCTTAAGAAGGCCGAAAAGGGCAAGAATAAAGGCGGCAGCAGTCCTAAAGATAAGAGTCCTACGCAAACCAATACCAACCTAAATGATAATCAAAATGAAGTGGCACAGCGTGAAATAAATGCCGCTATTTCCGAGGCCGAAGCCATTAACTTAATGGAAATAGACCCAGTCATGCTAGCCCGCGAAATAACCGCAACAGAAGTTCGCACTATTATTGAGATCAGTCCAGTTGAAATTCTTAAATTCCAACCAGCTGATGACATTAAAAAACAGTCCCCTAATCTTTATGGCTACCTAACTTTCACCGAAAGCCTTTCCTCATTCGTGGCTAGTACTATCATCCAAAACAGTGCCGCCCCCAAACAAATCAGCGCCCATCGCAGTCCCCCAACCAAAACATCCTCCTCGCCCAAATACGATGCCGAGGCCAGCACCAACCAATGGGTAGAGGTAGCCCGCGCCCTTAAAACCCTCAATAATGCCAATGCCCTTGCAGCAGTTGTCCAAGGCCTAAAACGAACTCGTATTCCCCGGGTGCTCATTGAAGAACTTACCGAACTACAGTCCCAATGCGACACACTCGTATCTTGTGAGAAAGAAGCTGATCTGCAAGATCGCGGCATTCTGTACCTCCGCCACATCCGTTCCATTGAAAAACACCTTATTGATGCCAGCACGAACAAACAAGATAAAACGGCCGGCAAGAAATTCTGCCGTATTATTGAATATCTCAACTACATTCGCAGCCATTCAGGTATTAGTGTCGACCGCATGCTTAACCATGCTATTATTGCCGCTGTTCGCAAAACCAAAGACATTAGAGGCGGCGAAAGAAAGGACTCAGGAATTGGATTTGAAGGATGCTTTATCTTCCTTAAACATAGCAACTACTTAGCAGGCAGTGGGGATAAATAAAGTATTTTCTTAGAGACGATGGATGAGGAGTTTACTCTAAGGCGGCGCGAGATCGGGGGGCACAAAGCCTTCGAGTCTTCCCAAAAGTTGCGGTTTAAGTTAACATTAGTTGAGATTTTGGTGCTTTTATCTTCGACCGCCTATCAAACAGTGCTTTTGGCCCTGCAAGATCCGGTTTCAATGTCAATTAGAGCACTGGCTGTCTGTGAATTGGTCTTAAGGGGTGATTTATGGGTGGATAGCCAAAAGATATTGCAGGCCCGCGAGGCCTTTGTATCACAGGACGAGTTTCACGACGAGATTTACCATAAAATCAAAGGATCAAGCAAAGGCCGTGAAGTCAAGAAGTGGCTGCTCTTGTTAAATGGAGAGAGCTATTCACTTAAGAAGGACAAGTACCATATAAGGGCGGCAAGAAAGCGCGTGGGCGCCATGCTAATTGCCAAGAACATCTTTGCTAAACCGCCTAGTCGAAAGAAACAAATAGCCGCTTTATTCACTAGCCATGGAGTTATGCGCGGGGAAGATGTACTAGTAAAGGGAGCCCGCGCTGAGATTATTGGGATCTTGGTGAAGTTCCTAACCAATGAGGTAGTTTATGAAGAAGGGGATGTCTTGCGACTCTCTGCCCTAGTTTGTGCTTTGGCTTACTGCTGTTTAATTGAAGACGTCCTGCTGACTTTGTCCCCCGAGGCCGCAGATACGGCCCAAAAGAAAGTAGCCGAGATTTTGGGCAAGTATAAGGCAGGCGTAGGAGTAGTGGCGAATGACAAAGAGTGGTCGGTCTTTTGTGTGCTTCGGGAGTATCTAAAACTAGGAACCTGGCTGTAACAATGATTGAAGGTGTTTTGGAATTCTAGGTCAGGTCTGGAGATTGGTCAGGTCTGAGAAAGTGTTTGGGGCGCAGACATATAACCTAGGGCTGACCGGTAGGCAATGAAGTTTTTGGGACCCTTGGGGATAGTGTTATTGCTTGGACAGAGTTTGGTTAAGGCCGATGTAAGTGCAGAGTACGATGCTGAAGGAGCCATTTCACAGCACAGCAACTATTCAGCACAGAGCTCCACCCGGCGCAGCAACACCTATTCAAATGCAAAGAATGACCAGAGCACACAAACGGGCACACTAAGCCAGGCGCAAATGAACCTAGTTCGAAACTGGCCCAACGTTAAGAAGGGTGATGAGTATGCCAAGCAATTAGGACTGCAAGTGGGCATCCGTGTTACCGTATACACCCCAATCGATGAAGCACTTAACTTTGAGGACTACGGGCCCAATGCTCGTATGGAGGCTCTTTCGCAACTAGTTTCTCTCCTGGGCAATGCAAACGCAGACTCACCGCAAAACATATACACCGAGCTCCCACCTGAATATGTTCGTTTGTACGGAGCCCAGCAGCCAAAGAACAGCAAGCAAACAACTATTATCACCACAACCACTAACAGCAACCAGCTTCATGGTGGCAGTCGATCCCGTAGTGACAGCCGAGCAAGATCGGAGAACGTTGATTCCCAGCAAGACGAGTCTGAAGCTAGCGCATAGAAAGATAAGCGCCCACCTATGGAGTCAATAATAAAAGACGGCTAAATGTTCGTATTGTATTGAGTTAAGATTGAGTTGGGTTAGTATTGGGTTGAGTTAGTATTGGGTTGGTATTGGATTGGGTTGAGTTAGTATTAAGTTGTTCTTGGCTGGAGATTGTCTTGGCCAATCAAATGTAAAACAAAGTAGTTAGGTATAAAGTTGGTCAAATAGACTCTGTTTCATGGCAAAGCAAGTGAAGAAGCGGCCACTAAGAAGACATAAAAGAGTGTTCAAACACATTAAGTCTTTTGTTCTGCTGCCGTTCACGACTCTTTCTCGCTTTCTGAAGAAGCGAAAGGCCAAACGAGAACTGGCCAAGCGCAACAAGTCAAACCAGACTTCGGATGCTGAGACAGTTCAGCCAAGCTCCAAAAAGGTCACGTTTTCCCCAACTGTACATGTGCACCTGTTTTACGTTAAAGCACCAAAGACGCCGCTTATCTCTCTCAAGAAGCTCGGGAGTTCATTTGTTCTGAGACCCGACGAGGCAAGTTTAGGCAAGGAGAGAAAGAAGAAAGACCCACTGCTCGACAAAGTCCTGGCCGGCCTTCAAAAGAAGCAGACCTTAGCTGACTTACGAGCCCTAGTTTTCCAGCAAGAAAAGCCCTCTAAGCCAACACTTCTAGAGCGACAACGCCCCCAGAGCAAAATACTTAGCATTCTGGATGGGTACAGCGAGGCCTCCGTTTCTGATACACCGGCCAGGGCGATGGCAGAGAGTGCCTTTTCGGAAACGGAGCCCACAGAGGACCGCTCACATTCTGAGATAACCGAGCATTCCAGTGGGACCCAAGCCTCCCACTCTTCCGAAGAGTTAGAAGAATCCGTCAATGAAAGCAATGATAGCCAGCTCAGCAGCAAAAGCACTCCTCCCTACCAAGCCAGGAAAAGCGAGAAGAAGAAGAGCACCAAGAAGCCGGATAAACATTCAAAACCACAGCCAACCCGAAAGAACGCAACAAAGAACAAACGAACTTTCTCTCGAATGAAGAAGTACGCCGAGTCCCTAGACGATCTATCTTCAGTTAGCAGCAAAATCTATGATATTCTCAAAAAACACGGCTCAGAAGCCTCATCCCCTACTTAATACAACTATCCAATTCAATAACTACTTTACTTATTCTCAATAGCATTATAATACTAACCCAATAAACCATTCGTGTTAGCTAGTAAAACTTAATAGGACAGGTACTTTATTGAAAATTCCATTGCGTTGCTATTCATCAATTAGATTTCATCACCTCCAATAAGCAATCGCCCAACCCGGGCCAATTACAGGTCTAACTCGACACTCTATAAACCGACCAAAACCTGAACAATACGCCCAATTCCAATCCGCCTGCTCGACTACCTAACTCAATCCAAATTCAAACCCTTCTTTTAATCAATAGATCGACCCCAAGTCACCGCAACACCAACGCAAGACCATCGCAACTAATACTAACTCATTTGGACAAAGTCAATTCAAACGTCTAGAAGTGAAAATAGACCCTGTTGGGGCCTTCTTTTCATTAAACGGGGCTTGTTTGCTATTGAATCTAGGTTGGTAGCCAGGTCTTTTTGATAAACAGACCATCATCTAGGCCTGCCCTAAAAGTATAAATACAAGTTTATGATCAAAACACATGATAACCCCGCGCTCTATGTGGAGAAAGCGTATTAGCAAGATTTGGCGAGCAACCAAAAAAGCATATCACTACATCACCAAGCAAGGAAGTGGTGTCAGGTCGTGCTTATATATGATTGTCTGTGTTCCCGTAATATATGCATCAAAGTTTGTTCAGTCCTATGTTATATACCCACTAATATGTGCAATAGAATTCATCGGCATCCAGATTCGAACTACGAGAGCTATAGTGCTTTTATCCCCGCGTATTCGAACGATCATGTTCCCCGCTGAAGGAAAAGAAGCTGAGCATCCCGTGCCATGTACCGACGAGCGTGTGCTTATCTTTTCAGCGGAGATGAGCTATCAGGAGACCCTCATGCATTTAAAAGATGCGATTAAAGCAGATCCTTCACTTAGGAAGGAGGTTTTCCCCTACACTCGAGAAAAATGGGCACTAAACCGCATCAGCTACCATAGTGATATAGCCCTTGAAAGTGACGAGAAAGTATGCAACCAACTAGTCAATCCATTCTTTATGACTCAGGATTACAACCGGATCCAGGCTGACATTGACCGTAGGCAATTGATCAAGATTGTTTCAGCCCAGGACATAGATGAGGAAATCGTTATGGAAATGTTTGACGACGAGGAGTATAAGTCTCTTTGCTTTACCCATTACTTGCGCGAAGCCGAGGTCCACCGTGCCCAATGTATCGAAATAGCCAACAGGTTTGATGATTCTCAAGATAAACACGAGATAAAATTCGGCCTATTTCGACTAAGGCTCTGCCAAGAGTTTGAATACCTAGTTAAGCGCAATATGAAAATCGAGAGAGCTTTATTCTTGCGACTGTACAAGGCTCGAAAGACTCGTGTTGCTAAGTTTGCTACCAGAAGGGCGCCAAAAATCCAGGCTTATTTAGCTGCTCAAGAAGCAAAGAAAGCAGCTATGGCTAGACCAACTGGACTTTCGGCGCGTCCTCTACCTCAGTATGCTCACTTGGCCCCTCCAGTCAAGGTTTCTAGGCCCAGCAAGACACTACCACTTTTTGATGTACAAATTGCCCATCCATTAGTTGTTGATTCTGGCTTATTAGAAAGGCGCGCCGCAGCAGTCGAAACCAGGCCACAGCCCAAGGTTCGGCCCCTACAAATAGCAACTGCTACTATAGCTGAGCTTACTGCTGCAAATAATCCCATCATTCGCACTGAGATAAAGAAGCCCACGACGACTGCAGCACCTCTTACTCCCGCACCTAGAAGCTTATCAATTGAAGAGCTCCAAATAATTGAGCAAGGGTACATCCGAGCAATGGGTGTGTTAGCTTGGTACCGATCTGAACTCAGTAATTTCCTTTCGCTAGCAAAGCCGCAAGAAGTCTCTAGGGCTTTAGTTTCAACAGCATCTGAACCCAATTATATTCAAACTGCTTCCCCTAAAATATGCCGAGAGTCGCAATTATCTAGCCGGTCACCTGTTCAGTCAACCGACAATCTGTTAAACCAGCTGCAAAGCAATGTTCTCTTTCTCAAACAGAAAGCCCGCTTAGATGCATCTGACCCTGCTAGTTCCCAATCCCAAATGGCCGCTGATAAACAGGAAGAGGCCAGAAAGGAGCGCATACTCCAGCGGATCGCCAAAATAGGTAGCCCAACCCCAGGAATAGCCCACCTAGATGACTTAGCCCGTTTGAACCGCCGTGATCGTTAGGCAGATGTTGCATTACTCAGTAAATAAAGATCTAATTGCCACTAGTACTTTCTTTCTTACCCCATCAACAGGCACATAGGCTTCGGGGCCCTTTAATTTTAGCACCTCTTCCAGTAGTCCGCGGGTGCTCCTAAAACGACGCACTATCGCATCTACTTCCGCGGCCGTGATTCCGGTCACACTGCCGACCATCTCTTTGAGTACATCGCTCGGATCGGCCCGTTTCTTAAGAGCTATTACAGGCCGGCCTTTTTTCTGCTTATCAATACTCCGTTGCAGTGAAACCAGGGCCGACTCGACAGTACTTTCGTCTAAGGGCACAAAAGAAATGCCTGTGTCTAAAGAGAGCTTCAGAATCTCAGCCCAAATCTTAGCTGTCGACTCAATCCTTTCGGAGTGTCCCAGCTTCAAATGCTTTTTCACCGCCGAGGCATTGTTCCGTGCTACTGCCAGCTCACTTCCCGCTCGGTCCCAAAGAAAGAACAATCGACTCGCCAAACTCGAGCCATTATTGGCACTGCCACTACCACCATCACCATACTCTATACTGCTTACATCGCCTGAGGCCTGTACACCGCTGCCAGTTACACCACCGCACTCATTAGTGGCCGCACTTATTCTAGCACGAGGGCTAGCTTTGGCTGTGCCTTGGTGAAGCTTAACTCGGTGCCGCAGTAGCTCAACAGATTCTTCGCTAGTTGGATACTTCTCAATCAAGAAGCTATAATAACAACCCGCGATAAGCACTTTGATGGTGCTTTCGGAATGAACAGCCGCGCCTATCCCTGATATCCACTCCGGCGCATAAAGAGGGGCCTGCTCCTTTTCAGCCGGTACTGGCGAGAGCCAAGAAAGGTCGATTAGTGACCGAGAGGAACTACCAATCACAATAGTTGATAAGGAGAGACTAATGTCCTCAGTAGAACCCATACAAAATAAAACGAATGCTTTATTATTACTGAATGCTAAACTGTTCGGTTGTTGTCTTTTGCAAGGCCATCAGGTCTTCCTTTTCCTTCTTTTCTTGCTTAATACGGTTAATTAGCTCTTGAACGACGGCCCGCATCTTTCTGTTTTGTTCAATTAGGCTCTTTTTGATCTCGGAGTACTCCTTGCGCTCGGAATTAGCGCGTTTCTCTTCTTCTTCTAGAGTTTGCTTGATTTGGGCTACGGTTTCTTCAAGACTCGTGCTGGCCTGGAGGACTTCTGTGGTTGAGGCTTCCTTTTCTTTGAGAAGACGCTTAAGGGTGCGGTTCTCGGCAACCAAGCTAGCTGACTGCTCCTTCATTTGGGCGATTGTCTTTTCATAGTGCCGCTTTTGGCACTCGGCGCCCTTTTCCCGCAGGAAGACTTCTTCGGCATACTTCTGCTCTTCCCGGCGCTTGATGCCCCGTAGAAAAGCCAGAAGGTTCTCGCCGGGTGGGATAGAGAACTCAGCAATTATGCCTGCCAAACTCTTCTGAAGTCGTTCCTTTTCAGCAATAAGTGAATCAAGATTAGCATGACCAGTGGTCTCTAAGCGCTTTTGAAGAAGGTCTTTGGCCTCGGCTAGGGAGCTAATGTCGTCTTTGAAGGTGCGCGTCTTGGGTGAGGTAGGCACATCGCTGGAAAGAAGGGCCTTTAGCCCACCCGTTACAAAGCGAACACTCACACTGGCTTCGGTTAGAGAAGGACTTTGCTCGGCCGGTTCGCCAAAGACGGTCTGAGAAGCCGTTCGGTTACAAAGAGCGTCAACCGCATATATCAAATCATCAACCGTATCGAGGGCCCGCTCTTCGCCCCAGAGAGATTTAGAAAGAATTCGGGCTAAGCATTTGAACTCGTGGGGTTTGAGGATGTAGCTTGTGTTTGCCATATTTACTTTTTCACCGTAAAGGCGGCGTATTTCTGATTTCATCTGGTTTAACAAGAACTGGTCAGTTCCATTGGCAATAGTGGAACTAGATGGTTGTGATTTAGTGAATGCATCTGCTAGGTTGTTGTCTCCAGGGGTAGATCTAGTGGGAGCAGAGGCGAGCACTTTGTCTGGAAGGTTTCGTTTCTTGTGCGCCATAGTCTGAGGGCGATTGCGTATTTATAGGGACCAAGAACCAATACCAAGAGAAGAAGTAACGAATTAGCTTTATTTTGTTGGCTGTTTCATTCGGTTAAGGGTTGGTAGCCTCGGCCAGTCGAATGTTGGCATTGGCTAACAACAGTTTGTTGAGAACAAAGTCCAGCAAAGGTTGGATGGGCTGTGGGGCAACAAGAGAAATCTCTAAAAGAGAAGAAACAAGCATTTGCTGTGGCCTGGAGATATTGTCTCCAAAGATTGCCGACAAAGGGTCTTGGAGGCTCTTTGTTAAGTATCCATGGTGTCTCAGGACTATATCGTTGCTAAGCTCGTTGGTGAAGATGGATTTAGCACTGGGGTTTTCTGCGAAGACATTGACTGTGTATGAAATAGGCGTGGTTTGGGTGGGAATCAAGTTTAGGCCACTCTGGTTAGTTAGGCGGGGGAAGATCTGGCGAGTGTTGTGGTAGTAGCTTGTCTGCTTGGCTTCTTCGAGAATGCTCTTAGTAAGCTCTGCGCGTTGCATGTTAAAGTCTATGCACAGGCCGCTAGGGTGGGCATTGTTGTAAACTCTGGTGTTTGTTGTCAGGAGAGCATCAAAAGCGTTCTTAAGGGCAACGAAGAACCGTTGGATGGTTTCTTTTTGCGACATATCATCGGTCTCGAGCAGAATGAAAAGACTATTGCTGTCTATGCCCGCGGCATTAAGATAGCCAATGACTCCTAGAACAGATTCAATAACCTTGAAGGTTTGTCCCGTGTAAGGTATCTCCTCAAGAGAAACAAGATTGTCTAATGGTAGAAGGCCAAGAACGTTCTTTAGGACCATCGCTAGGCTAATCTTTGAAGCACAGTTAGTGTTGTTGTGGGTACCAGTTGCACTATTCAAATGGCCGTTTAGAATGTCTGCGACGCTATGGGTCTGTTTGTTACTTTCAATGTCATTAGCTATGCTATCAAACACGCGGTGAAGGTAATTAAGCCTACGGTTGCTTTCTTGGGTGCCAAGGTTAATGTTCTCATTGATTGCCTTCATCTTTGCGTCATTAAGTGATATTTTCTCCCAGACAACAGTAAGAGGGCTGTGCTGCAGAGAATGGTTGCAAGGAATACTGCATTTCATGCTGGAAATTGCGTGCAAGGATAGAGGATGGAAGAAGCTAACGTTTACATCGATGGATTGGTTGGAGACACTCGTGCAGTGAATGTTAAAGCTAGGGCTAACATTAAGAGCAACAACATCTTTCAGCTGTAACAATGGGTCAAAAGTTACCAAACTGGTTTGGTAGAGATTGGAAATTTCCTGCGACAGCCAAGTTGTTATGATATTAAGCGGGTGCTTAGGTATAGGTGAGGGGCTGCCTGGTAAAGTTGCAAGGCCATTGCTGGTCTGGATCTTGTTGGCTACATTCACTAGATGGGTCATTACCACGGGGCTGAGCTGTTTCAGGCTATTCATAACGTTGTCGGAAATATCCTGGGCAAAGATCTTATACAAAGGTTCATTAGAGATGTTCACAGGCCTAAACCTTGAGGGCAGTAAGTCTTTGGGATGGAACTCCATAGAGCTAGAGGTGTCGATAATGGCTGGCTGTGGTATCAGCACACGACCGCTAAAGTAGCTCCGTTGCTGATGGCCAATAAGGGTGTCTTTATCAAGAGTCACGGCGTTAACATTTTGTTCGGTGATGTTACGGATGTGTAGACCTTGTGCCTCGTATAGGTGTTTGGAGATTTCAGAATCATCAGCTTCGGTGACGTTGGCATGGGAAAGGTGCTTTTGGGTTCTTTGGAGTAGGTAAGCAGCACCAATGGTGGTATACAGAACTTCCTTGGTTTGTTCAAGGTCTTTGAGATACTCCTCAGATGACGTCTTGCTAATAGCGTTGTTGATGTGGCCCACAACTTGTTTGAGCGCCTGGACACTAGTCAACGCATCTGGGGATAAAGTACTACCTACACAGTTAGCAATGATAGTCATGTGCTGGGTTTGGATTCTTTTGTACATGTCCCGAATGTAGACTTTGCAATGGCAAGAAAGAGCTAAGGGATACTTTTCTTCGAGATTATTAAGCAAAACCTCAAGGTTACTTAGGTTTGCTCTTTCTAAGATACTATCGATCATATTGTGAAACTTAGTTTCCTTCTCAGTAGTAGCAATTCCGACTTGTAGTTTTTCTAAGGATGACTCGATGGCTCCTTGAGAGTGCAAAAGCATGCATCTAAAGGTTTCTCGGATTAGTGCTCGGTGTGGCAGCACATTCATACTGAGTTTGGAGGTCGAGAGGTCGATTTTGTCCAACAGTTTCCCTGCCCAACTGTCATGGCCGGGGCTTTCCTCGCAAAGTTTAAAGATAGTCTCAATGGTTTGGGGGTCGGTCTGAGCATTAGCATCGGACGTCCGCTTGCTCATTAACTGCTTGGTATGTGCTTGCTCAATTGATGAAGTACCCCGCACTATTCGAGCAGAAGGAACACCATGGCGCACGTAAAGGTGTATGGCTCGGTCAGAAGCAGTAAGATTAAACGGACTGAGCACAATCCAATTTCCATGGGCTGAACCACTAGAAACCGAAAGGTTTCTTGCAATCGGCCATTTTAAACCACTTGTTTTTCCGCAGAGCTCGGATGGACCCCAGATGCTGCTGAAAAATAAAGCTAGGCTAGACGTGCCTATGGTCTTAGTGCTTATGAAAGGCCGCGTAGAGAAGGCGGTTGAGTGCCCGAACAAAAGTACCGTCGCAATGGCTGAACACAGTAGCTTTCTATACATGAATAACATTTCACTAGAGTATTTATATCTTCCATTGTTTAATCAGCATGCCCACTTAATCTATCATAATTGACAGCTGGCATGTTTACAAACAAACAAAACATCGCCAATAACAATCTTTCCCAAAAAGAAATTAACAACAACAAATCTTATATAACCATACAAGGCCATTATTGCGCTGGCCACCATTGCCATTCGGCTGTTTACATCCCACTAGCGGCCGAATACCAAATACCAACTACACAGTACCAACTCAATCCCAACTCAATCCCAACCTAATACCAACTCAATCCAATACCGGCCACAACAAAGATAGAGACAAAAATTCTAAGTTGGCATGTTGCCACTAACTCAATACTGACTCAAGCCCGAAATTATGTTGTCTTATGTGGCGTATAAAGACTTGACTAGCCAGACAAAACTGGTAGGCCCAGGCAAGCAGCAGTGAGTTTATCTTCACCGTCGGATCCAAGCCAGACTCTCTTTTTGGCACCTGTCTTCCCATTTAAATCTAACAAACTGTCACTGAGACCAAGCCATAACCAACTCCTCACACAACACCAACGCAATCCCAACGCAATACTAACACAATCCCAACGCAATGCTACACCTTGCCTCTTAATCAACAAACCAATACTAACCCAATCCCAACTCAACCCCACCTAACTCAATAAACGAGATATTTCCATTGTATAGAGTGCTGTTATTGGACCGATTCTTCTAAGTAAAACAGGATGGCCTGCTACTAGCTGAACAGTCTGCCGGGCTTTTTTGGCAACTAAGGGCCGATTGGCATCAGGCCAGCAGGGCCATTGCATACTGAATTAACATCGAACCAATGAACAGTTAAAGCCGGTCAGAGATAGCCAAATAGCATAGATGCCGAGTCCATAAGACCTGTGGTCAGTAAATACTAACTCGTGGCGTGCTAGATCAAAACACTATTAGATCTGGAAATGGGGTAGTCTGCAACTCATGCCAATGACTTTTATTGATTACATTCGGATTTCAGAAGATCCACTGAATAACTCAAGTGAATGCTTAGATCCAGGCAGAGAAAGGCAGCACTGGAAGAACCGCGCAGCCCTTTGTGTAGTCCCTAAAGATTCGGCTCTGCTGTTTAGCAGTGAGCTTCCAGAAGTTAATGGCCTGTTGGTTGATTGTGTAGAGCTCGTGATAGCGGATGTAAATCTTGTATAGCACTTGGTAAAAGTTGTTGAGCTTTTCGTTGTACTGGCCCAAGCTGATTTGCTGTTTGATACAAGACGAGACAATGTCAAAGACAAAGGACTTGAAGTGCAGCTTAGTCAATGAGTCGTTCTGTCCCACATGGAGCGCA
The DNA here is from genome assembly GCF_024244095.1 of Nematocida homosporus. NCBI lineage: Eukaryota > Fungi > Microsporidia > Nematocida > Nematocida homosporus. The sequence continues at coordinate 27,445 of NW_026250672.1, read as the reverse complement.
CAAATAGCCTTGTAAACCTTAAAGAGAGCGGAAAGGTCGATGATTTGAGATCCCATAGTATAAACTGCGGTGAATGGGTTCAAATTAACAACACTTTGGGCTTTTGCCAGCTCGTCACGGAACTTAGCCTCAACTTGAGACAAGATGGCAAAGTCAAGTTCGTCGCGGTTAGCGAAGAAAATGTCCGTGTCAAAGTATGCCCAAGGAATGCTTTTGATTGAGGCGGGGTCTCTAATGGCTTTCTTGGCCCAAGTGTCGTAGGTGCTAACACCGGCTTGAGGAAGCACAAAGATGATATCGGCAATAGGGTTTACACTAGTGCCTAACCCAATAGGAAGGTGGATCGCAAATGGAACAGCGGTGGTTAAGGGGTTAGCATCGCCGGCGTACTGTGAATAGTCAAAGATGTGTTTTTGAGAGTCAGATAATCCTAACTGGCCCGGCATACCAGACATACCAGACATACCAGACAGACCAGATGCTCCGGGCATACCAGACAGACCAGACGTACTTTTCTTGCTTAGCAGATCCCTCCATCGAATTCCGGCAAAGATGTCACCCAATCGTCGCTCTTGTTTACTTGAACTGAAGTAGCTCAGAAGCCGCGTCTGGTATTTGCCCCGAGAATGTAAGAAGCCACGCTCGATATCAACAATGTTGTTCAAGACAAAGTTGAAGCCAGGAACTAATTTAAGCCCTTGGGATATCTCGGTGGTGTAGTACACGTCAGCAATGTGGTTAAGTACGATATCTTGGTGGGCCTTGTACATGTTTTGGATCTCCAGATTATACACGGCATGAAGATACTCCTCCTTAGCCTGCTCGTCATTGATAAAGATAGCCAGCATTTCAAACAAGGAAAAGACACCCTGCATCTTCTCAGCAATTATATCATAGGCTGGATCGTTGGTTGACAACGTAGAAGTGGCGTCTGCCGCCATCCGCATTTTCATGGCCGTATCTATTACATCCCAACTGTGCTGAAGTATATCGACCAAAGGCAAACTCTCCCCATCGGTCAAAGAAATCCCCATTGGCTTAGGCATATGCAGTGCCGGAGAAGCAGTTATAGTCGGATTAGCCACAGGAAGCGTTGCTTGGCCAAAGCAATCGAATAAAGAAGCATGTACCACAGCTAAATAGCCGACAGCCAGCACCAAACCATGTCGCACACTTACTAGTTTCATTAGGCCAAAGATTCTATCCTATATTTATATCTATTTTAATCACCACAACTAATTACCATATCTGTCAACAAACAAATGTCACAACAAACATTAAACAAATGAAATTAAACAATAAACGCATCAGATATACTAGTCATCATCGTTCAGTCGACCGTCGTGAAAGCATTATCATCACTTGCAAGATATTATATACAAACAATCAGTATAAGTTGTCATTCATTGCGTTCAGACTCGTCATCAAAAACATCACTTTGTTGTATATGAATAAGCGATGTGTTTGCTAGCCTAAACTAACGTGCCCATCTAGCACAAGAACTATTAAATAAATTGGCTCAGAAGTATTCATTCATCTTTAGTCAGCGACTCTAGTCATGAAAGTATCTTCATTGCCGGGGGTACTAAAAAAAACATGTCCAAATAGGGTAATACAGGGGTTATCTATGGTATTTACTGAGTTTAAGATGTGTGGTGTTTAGTGTGGTGTTTGGTTTGGTAGTGTTTGGTAGTGTTTGGTAGTGTTTAGTGTGGTAGAGAGTGCGGTCGAGTTAAGTAAAGTAAGTATTGTGTATCTCGTTGTGTAATTAGTTATATTAAATTGCGTTGATATTGTGTTGGTATTAAGTTGGCTGGTATTGAGTTAGTATTGCGATTAAAATGAGTGCTAACTTAAATAAAGAGATGGTTGCTAATTGGGTGTAGTTGGTATTGAGTTTAGTGTAGTTTGGTGTAGTTGGTTAGGAATTAGTTAGTAAGCGGTTTATTTATAGTATTTAGAGTGGATAACGGTTTCATAGGGGTTCGGGGGCGGATCAATAATGGGAATGAAGACAGAGTAGCGAGTTGAGGTGAGGAAGAGGGCCTTGGAGTTAGGGGCGTATGAGGAAGTGTTGAGCACAAAGACTTCAAACCTCTTGTGCAGAAAGTCTTCGTCTTTTGGTGGTTGCCAAATTGTTAGGTAGATGGGAATGTTAGAGGGATTGTAGTCCGTAGTGACCTCATACTGGACAAAACGAGTAACACTAATGGTTCGGTAGACCTCTTGCTCCTCTTCTTTTGAAAGGCAGCGCTTTTTAATACTGGCATAGACCGTTTCAAGGGTTTCTTCTCGGCGCGACTCGTCAATAGTTGTTTTAGAGCCATTGAGGTTAATAACGCACTTGGAACAAACTAGCTTGGCAAAGTACAAGGAAACACAGCCAACAGTCCCACTTTGGGGTTTGAAAAAGGAAACAGAGCGGAGATAGGCTGAACAAGGCTGGTAGCCAAGAACGCCACTAAGACATGGCTTAACCCCGTTGTAGTTGAGCTGAATGGCTATTGTCTCCTGGGCAGCCACCTCATCAATCGGTGTAGGTCCTGGTAGTAATAAAGTCGCTCCAATTACTTGTAGGACTCGGCCTACTTTGATCTTTCTGGCGATAGCAACTAAATGCGGATCTAAAGCAGCACGAACGGAATAGAGTCCATCGGTGACCCAGATACTATTCCGGCCTTCCTTGATCACGAGCAGCTTCATATACACCCCAGGTTGAGTATCGCGTTCTACAATGCGCTGCAGAATTGAGGGATGGTTTTGTTTCCATCTTCGTTTGGCCTCCCGTATAATAAGGTCTTCAATCTCTCTCTGGGCCATATCTGAATCGCGCCGTCTAATTGATTCAATTACGGGCATTAGGGAGATCCACGTCCACTGGAAGGTACAGAAGAGAGAGTGAAAATCAGCCGCAGTGCGGGTAACAGGAAAGATCTCCTTTTGCATGGCATGAAAGGCCGCTTGGGCCGATAGAATCATTCGTTCGCGCGGTAACAGGACCTTAGGCGGTTGTTTCACTTGGGCTGGTTGCAAGAAATCAAGACTGCGCCGGGCTTTAATTAAACTGTCCTCCTGAACTACAACTGCCTGGCCTAAAGCCGTTTTAAACCCAGGGAAGTAGGGAAATTCAGTCGGACCTATTGTAGAGCTAGGCGGCAGGCCGACAATAGGGATTTTAGTGCGGCTGGCGCCTCGATGCTTTCGCAGTGTGCAGGTCTCTAAATCAATGCTTTCATCGGGATCCAGTAGTTGCGGACTATTAAACACCATTGCTCGCGGCTTTTTGCGAGGTGGAGTCACAAACTGGCTACTATCAGTATAAATGATCTTACTTTCGGTTCTAACCGTGGGAATCGAGTAGTCTTGAAAAGGAGCGTTAGTGGCTTCACTATAGAAAGACTCGTTCTCAACCGCAAAAGGAAACTCTTTCTCCTCTAACTTGAAAGACGTATCAAAAAAGCTGGTCGTTGGAATAGGAGGTTTAACAGCAGGTCTTAGCAAATCACCCGGTTTTAGATCGGGCAAGCCCGAACCTTCGCACTCATCAAGAAGGAGTTGAGCTACTTTAGGCTCATAAACGCGCTTGTTCTTATTCTCGGGCATCTGATAAAGAAAAAGGAGAAGCTAAAAAGATGGTTTGAGCGGGATTCGAACCCGCGCCTCCAATTGGAGATTCGATCTTAAGTCGAACGCCTTAGACCGCTCGGCCATCAAACCACAAAAGCTAGCAGTACTGGCCTAAGGTAAACAATAAATAGAATTAGTATTGGGTTAGTACACTGCTCTACTGGTCGTATTGGGTTAGTGTTTATTATAAGCGAAATATTAAGTTGAATTAAGTTGAGTTAAGTTGGGTTCGGTTAAGTTAGTATGGAGTTAAGTTAGTATGGAGTTAAGTTGATACTAAGTGGGTCTTAAGTTAGTAGTAAGTTGATACTAAGTTGCTATTGAGTTAATCTTAAGTTAATACTAAGTTAGTACTAAGTTGAGTGGTGGTGTGTCAGTAGTGGTCTATGGGTTAGTATTAATATGCAGAAATTAACAATCTGATAAAGGTGTAATTGGGTTAGGTAGGATTAAGTGAGGTTGTAGGGTGATGGTAGAGATAGAGGTAGAGATGACAACCTAGGGTGGCATTGGGTAGAGATTATCCCAACCCAACCCAACTCAACTCAACCCAATACTAACCCAATTAGAGACGAAAGATGGTAGAGTCGCCCTCGGCCTGGAGATAACAAAGAACAGTACAGAACCAGTTGGGAAGAATGGCGGCTGATGAGGAAGGCAGTAGGGAAAGGTCTTTGTAGATGTACGGCTCTTTGGTGAAGAACAAGGATCGTTTGGTGTGGTTGAGGTTAAGGAAAACTTTCTCTACCTGGGAAGACTCTTTCCAGTTCTTGATTACTTCACGACGCATAAGCGAGATTTTGTACATGAAATTGGCTCCTTCCTCTAGCTCCTTAGCACTATTGGGCAGGTAGTTGCACCTTTGCTTCATGATTTTGTTGAAGCTCTGTCCTATGCCGACGGTAATGACTACTAAAGGCACCACAAAGAGAAGAATCACATACTGGCGCATAGCTAAAAAGTGCGCAATGTTAATAACCTGGAAGGTAATGAGCGCATAAAAGATGCTACCACAAAGCATTGGCCAGTGTCCCCCGCCACTTTCTAAATCACTCGTGTGCGAGTACATGAAGAGGGACTTGTAGACCAAAAACGAGAGCATGAAGTGAATCGCACCCAAAATAAAGAAGACCGGACAAATAACCGTGTAAATCAACACCATTGGAAACGTAAGAAAGACTTGTGGGTAGTAGTACCCAAAATTAATGCGTTCGGGCTGGATATCTTCAATCTCTTCTCGCCGAGTTCTTACTCCGCCTAGGAAGTGTGAGACCAGCCGAAAGAAAACTCTCTTTGGCTCGAGCAGTGTAAACATTAGCCCAAAGAAAGTCTTCTGGATCAGGGTGTTCAGAAAGAAGGTAGAGGAGACTACTACTGGTACCGAGATAGACTCAAAAACACTTTGTTTGGCCTTCTTGTTGTCGATAATGGCAATCAGGGTTGTGCTGAATATAAACGCCAAGAATCCGTTCATAAACAGGAATAGTGAATACTTCCGGCCGAAATTCTTTTGGAACTCCGTGTGGGAAATATTCCCTTCGAATAAACAGATGGCATTAATCGCCGAGGGTGCCAAGGCTAAAAAGAGACTGTACACCGAAGGCACGAAAATCGCATGGAAAGATGCCCGAAACTCCCGGGTCTGGGTGATCGCCTGTAAATCAGGGTTAATCCAAGACACAATCTTATCAAAGGTAGAAAGGTTAATCAAACTAGAGACCAGAAAGACAAAGAAGACAAAAAACACCACAAACACAAAGGTGACGATTGAGCCCGCAAACTGTCGCACAATCCGAGCTGGCTCTGGATCGGACAAAGTCGGCCAGATAAGCTCTTCCGGCGGCGGAGCTTCAACGGCCTTACAGCTAAAAGTTCCTGTTCCAATTAGAGCCATCTTCATAGCATTGGCTCCTTCTGCATTATGGAAGGTCACAAAGGCTGAACGTGTTTCTTTAGGAAAGCCCGAAGAGAACTCACGGTACTGGCGCATGACATGCAGCATTGATCCGAACGAGAAGAAGATTGGCTTCTCTCTTTCCAGCGCATACGGATCATGTAGACTCTTCTCAGCCACATCTGGTAGCAGTAGTTGTTTATCCTCTATTTGAGACATTTTCCGACTTCTTTCTTCGTCGATGGCCGCACTCAATGACTCAATCGTGTGCATATAGTCCCGGATCTTATCAGCGCCTATTTTAGGGTTAAATTGTGCCAAGTGGCCAAGAAAGGGGGACGAACAAAAGGTCTGAAACATTTCTTGCACGCTCTCGGCTTTAACCTTCTTAACATCCTTCTTATGCCGCCGGCCCCATTGGATTGCATTGGAAATCAAGTCCATGTCCGGGTCGTAATTATCAACACACTCAGCAAAGAAGTTGTTTTGCAGAGATAGAGTATTGATACGAATGAATTGTTGTTGAATTTCCTGCTCTAAACAATAGATCATTTCTCGTTTGCGAGAGAGTAATCTTTCTAGCTCCTTCGTGTTCAGCACAACATGGCACTCTTCTGGGGCAATTCCTAAATTAAGCATTGTTAGGTAGTCTAACAACCCGTCTTTGTTCTTGATATGTGAAGGCAAGTTGCGCAGGAGCACACTCCGGGATGGCAAGTCTATTTCATTTAAGGCCTTCTTCACCGAATGCATCTCTGCCGCCAAACGTCTAATCGAGGGCGTTGATTTGGAAAAGGACCGGTCCCGCAGGTGCAGCTGCCGCAAAATGATATACTTTCGGTAGAACATGTAGAGAAAGTACAACACTACCAAAGTCACAACCCAAGTAGATATACCCGGAATAATTCCATTAACACTACGGCCACTCTCTTTAGTACGAAGTATCGACAGACGCAATAGCAACTGGGTCTCTTTTCCACCCCCAAACAAAGCATAGTATGCCCCTAGCACAGGCACTAACAATATAGCCAGCACTGTAAAGATCATCCCTAAAAGCTTCAAAGTCTCCGTAAACAAGAAAGCATCAAACCCAACAAGATCAAAAAACTCTATGTCCGAGATAGTCACCACCGGAATAATCCAGCTTAGTATGCCCTGATACATTCTTGCCGGGTGAGTTTTGCTACTCTTTGTGTTGGCACAGTATATCCACGGCATGCGCTTCCGCAGTAGCACAAACCCAATAAAGGCACCAGCCCCAAGACCTAGCTGCAGCAACAAGTTCACTTTAATGGCCGAATCTGCATCACTCAAACTGATCTTGTTGACAATATCCATTCTTTCTTTTGTTTCCTCCTTTTTATCCATGCTTGTTTGTTATTATGTCCTATTAATGTAGATGTATTTTCTGTTTTTATGACCCTTCAATTAGCGTACGTTCATCTAATTCACCGCCATGGTGAAAGAACCCCTCTTTTGTTTGGCCCGCACGATCGCACTAATTGGAATCTCTGCCATCGCACATCTAAAATTAGCTATGTGGCTCCAAATAAGCCGCACACTTTAACCGATCGCATTAAGGGGCTTTTATCTTACTTCCAGCGCAAAGAATCACCACCCGTTGAGTTTAATTTAACGCTCCATTCGGGTCAGGAATTTAACTGTGCGCCCGGACAGCTGACTGATAAGGGGCGAGAGACTCTAACTAAACTGGGCGCCTGGTTCCGCCGGCGTTATGTTGAGAAAGAAGGTTTGATTAGTCCCGTTTTCAAGAAGGAAGAGTTTCAACTGCGCTCGACTAACTTCCAGCGCACCCTTGAAAGTCTACAATCGTTAATGCAAGGCTTATTCCCTACCCATCCTGCCCAAATGGATGTGCGTGTCAATGACATAACCGCAGATAGTCTTGGGATAAGTCGACACTGTCCCCGGCTGAAAACCCTAACCAACCAGTCCCAAGCCGCACTCAAAAAGGAGTTCTCACCAAAAGCCGACCTGCTTAGACACTACTTTTCAAAGAACTTCTCGCCGTCCCTAGCCGCCCTTTCTCCCTACGCTATTTATGACTTAATTGCCAGCAACCGTGCTCATGGCTTCTCACAATTCCGACAGGTGCCACGACACATCTTATCTACCTTAGAAGAGTACTCTTTGCGCCTCTGGTTTGGCCATCTCAACACCCAAGAAGGCATAGCCCTCAATACCGGGGCACTCCTTAATGAAATTTCAAACCATCTCGTTCATAAGGCAGCCGACCCAAACCTACCCCTCAAAGCCTCTATCTTCTCCGCCCACGATGTCACTGTCTACCCTTTACTTAAAGCTCTCGGCTCAGATCCTAAGGCTTGGCCCAAATTCGGAGCCAATGTTATCTTCGAACTTCTTAAAGATAAAACCTCGCAAGAACATTACGTTCTTATGCGTTACAATGGCCAGGAGGTCCCAATTGGTCTCTGTAAACGAGAAAAGAAAGGACGCTCCGAAGTGTGCCCTCTAGAAGAGTTTGTGCGTATCTGCAACTCTTTCTATTTCAGCGATCTATCAGCAGAATGCCAACGCGAATAAAGTACCCTCTTTTTTTTACACTATGGCAACAGATGTCTTCGCTAGGGCCGTAGCGATTATTAGCGGTTATTTAGGTAAAAGAGGCGCGGAAATTGAAAATCCGCTTAAGTTTGCCTATGATGTCTTAGCGCTTTATTTGATCAACTCCGAGAACGAAAACGTTGAAGGACTATCAGAGGACCTTTTGGTTAGGGCTGCCGAAGAGGTTCTGGAGGTGGAAGAAGAACTCATGAGCAATGAACAGGATATGTTCTCTTCCGCAGAGGCTATACCTTTATTAGACCATCCGGATCAGAGCCATCGGAAACGTCGGGGAAGTGTTTGTGCTTCTGCTGATCCTTTTGCCCCTTTGCTCGAGTATCCCAAGAGTACTGAGCTCTTTGAATTTCTTTTATCTATTCTCTGGCGCTCGCGCGTGATTAGCCGGACTATGAATCCGGACCAGATGAAGAAGCTCGTCTCAACCATGTACTTGGAAGAGATATCCGAGCACTTCCAGCTAATCACCCAGGGAGATTATGGGAAGACAATGTACCTGATTGAAAGCGGGACCTTTCAGGTCATTCAGAATGGAGAAGTAGTCTCTGTTCTAGCCGCTGAGTCCTTGTTTGGAGAAATCTCGTTGTTGTACAGCTTTCCCCGGACAGCCACGGTGGTTTGTACCTCGCCAGCTAAAGTATGGGTGGTGAATGCAGATTCTTATACGGCTATCTTAATGGCGGACCAGCGGAAGAGTCGAGAGAGAATTTGCCAGGTCTTGGAAAGGAATTCCAACTATACCCATTTAACTGTTGCTGAAAAGGACAAGGTACTCCGGTGCACGCACTTAATGAACTTTTCCCCGAACGAGACTTTGGATGTGGCAGAAACGGGTGTTTTTATGCTAATTAATCCAGAGAGTACTACTATTCAGAGTGCAGCGGGTACAGAGACTGTTCTTTCATCTGGTGATATCATTGCTAAAGGAAGCATCTGTCGGGAGTACCTCTCCTTGCTCTTTATTCCGGACATCATCTACCCCTTCTTAGGCCTAGTTTCATACTTAGGTTAGGTTGTCTTTCATACTTAGGTTAGAATTAAGCTGTTAGTGAATTAAGCATTGTTTAGCGCAATGTGTTATTCGATCCCATTTCAGCACATAATCTTACTTTTCATAGCTTAAGTCGTAAATAAAACACAACCCTTATCTTTTTCCTTGGCAAACTGCTTATGATTAGTTTTAAGCAAATAAATCATTAAACCGATTCAGTCTTACTAGGCTCTAATTTAACGGCCAACATACTAGATAACAGATACTTTACAGCATTCAATAGACGTGTAACCTAAGTATTCAACAACAACGGGTGGTACAGCTCAATTCAATACCAACTCACACCATACTACCCCAATGTAGTACTATCACAATACCAAACACAATACTAAACACAATACTAAACACAATACTATCACAATAACACCATCACATAACTTTAACCAATTTAGCTTGGCATATCTACACTAACTTGATATGGCATCATACTCACTCACGTCTATATTTACTTAACAAACGACACTACTTATCCCAAAGAATGTCTCTAATAGAGTATGTATTAGTTAAGATAGACTTAGTATTGGGTACTACACAAACTCAACTCAATCTTAACACAATGCTGCAACTAAATACCTTTATTAAATCTTACTTAACTTAACCATATCTAAAGCCATCTCTAATATAAAACCAACTTAACTCATCACCAACCAAACCAAACCAACTTAACTTAACTCATCACAACTTAACTCAATTAAAGTGTAGGCTCTTGTGTTTCTTGGGGATATTCAAACTTAAGTATCTTTTGCATAATATCTACTGTAGTAAGCATTACAGTCCGGCAGCAGGGCCTTTTAAACCCTAAGTTGGTAAGGATTTCAGCTTTGTTATCTGAATGGGCTGTTTGTAAAGTGTACTCTTCCCAACGACTAGAAATCTCTTTGCCACACGTGAAGCAGCGAATGGGGATAAGCATTAAAAAAAGACTCTTTTCGCTATTTCATGTCTTCTTGTATCTCGGGGTGTAATTCTTGTCCTATGAAGAGCCAGTGTACGTCTAGTAAGGCACCAGAGGCTCTGCATCTGAGTATAACTAGTCAGTTCGCTAATAAACACCTCTTAGCAGTCATGAGTGGCAAAGGGGGTGTGGGAAAGAGTACGGTAGCCGCGGCAACAGCCCAAGCACTAGCCAGTTTAGGAACAGTTACCCTGGTCGATTTGGATATAGCCGGTCCAAGTATTCCACGCATAACGAATACCACACCTTCTTTAGAACTAGGCGAAGTCTTAACTAGCACGCCGCTTAGTGAATCTTTCCGGGTCATTACTCCGCCACTTAGCTTACTTAGCCAGAACCATGTGCCTGGTGCCCATGTTCTTAACTACTTAGCTAAAATACAGGAATCTTCTGAGATAATTGTCTTTGATATGCCGCCAGGCACTTCTGATGCCCACATTACGCTAAGTAAACTCTTCCCCCAATTGAAAGTTCTGCTAGTAGCTACCGGGCATCCCTTAAGCCTATCTGATTTACAAAGAGAAATCACTTTCTGTCAAAAGACCCAACTAGAGATTATTGGGCTGATAGAGAACATGGCTGCAGGCCAGTGCACACATTGCGCCCATTCTTTATCTTTCTTTCCTACAAATGATCTTCAGGCACTTTGCCAGGACAAAAACATCCCTATTCTTCAAAGCATTCCTATCAACCAGCAAATAGCTAAAGATTCCGATGCCGGCACAGTTCCCAATCTAATTACATCGCAAACACTTACCCAAATACACAACCGACTTTTCGGCAAATTTTCATGACTCCAACTGCCGCCGTCCAATTGCACTCTTTCTTACAAGAACTACAAGCGATTCCAACTAACTCCGATACTAAAACAAACACCGATCACCTTAATCACTTACTCCCACAAATAGCAGACTTTCTCAGCCAAGAAGACCAAATCATGGCCACCATTCAGCAAGTGGAGTTTTTACTAAATAGTATCATTGACGGAACCGACTACCTCTTTGGAGACATCTATCTTGACATCTAAATAAGCAGGGCACAACGCACCCATGTCAACTATCGCAACAGTATCAATAAATTCGACAACATCTAGTAGTATACCATCCACCCACTAATCCACCACAGTAAATTACTATTAAGTTGGTATTAAGTTAGTATTAAGTTAGTATTAAGTTACTATTAAGTTCAGTTTATGATTTGCAGGAGAAGTTGTTTTATTAAACATAGTTAACACTGGTTTGGGACATTTAACACAACACAACTCTACTTACCCCCACTTAACACAACAGAACCCCATCTAATCTCACTTAACACAATCCAAATACAGAATCCTTTTTTGTTGAGACAAGGATTTGCATGAATAGACGGACTCGAACTAGAAGGCAAAGCTCCAATGTGTTTACGGCCTTTACTCAAGAACAAATTATGGAGCTTAAAGACATCTTTAATATGCTTGATGTGACTACAGATGGTAATGTGAGTCGACAGGATTTAGAGACTTTTTTAGAGGATATCGGTGCACCTTTGACCAATGAGGAAATTACTAGTATGATGGATGATATGGGTGACCGCTTCACCTTTACCCTATTTTTGACTACTTTATGTGAGCGACTATCTAACATCGATTCTGAGAACGTAATTGCCTCTGCTTTACAAGTTTTGGACCCATCGGAAAGTGGTTTGGTGGCCGTCACTGAGCTAGAAGCCGCACTTTGCCAGTCCGGCGGTGTTTCGGCCGAAGAGTGGCAGGCCTTAGAAAGACTACTTAAGCCTTCTGAAGGTCGTGTGGCCATCAAAGACCTGGCGAAAACCATTAGGCACTGTGGACTAGCCTTATCAGAATAAATAAGACACTTTATTTGTTTACATGGAATTATCGATAGTCCTGCCTACCCATAATGAACGAGATAACGCTCCTTTGTTGATGTATGCCTTGAAAGTGGCCTTAAAAGGGATTAAGTACGAGATTGTCTTAGTGGATGATGGGAGCTCTGATGGCACGGCCGCTGCTTGCCAAGCCCTAGCACAGATAGTTGATATTCCATTAGTAGTGCTTGAGCGGCCGGACAAGCTTGGACTTGGCAACGCTTATAAGCGCGGTGTAGATGAGGCCAAAGGCGCATACATTGCTATCATGGATGCGGATTTAAGCCACGACCCTCGAGATTTGCCTAAGCTCTTATCAGAAATCAAACGAACCAAAGCCACTGTTTGCATTGGCTCGCGATACTGCCCGGCCGGTGGAGTAGCTAATTGGCCCTTATTGCGCCGAATTACCAGTCGAGGTGCTAATATTCTAGCCCGCATCTTTACCGGCCTTTCCTGTTCAGACATGACCAATAGCTATCGGGTTTATCGCCGTGACTTTCTCTACCACAGCATTCGCCAAGTAGGCGCAGCCGGCTTTGCCTACCAAATGGAAATTCTCTACCGCATCAAGGGCCGGCTGGTTGAACTTCCCGTGCAGTTTCACGACCGAGCAGCCGGCCACTCCAAGCTAGCTGCCCGAGAGTACATCCATTTCCTGGTTCGCGGTACTTCAATTCTACTTGGCCGCTTTTCCCAAAGATTGGTAGATTGGCTATACGATGTCCGATTAGGCTAATTTTTTCATGGAGACGGCCTCATTCGCATTGTGGCACCATTTGGCTGCTGCCGACCAACAGTCAACTTATATTGATAAGACGTATGGCGGAACAGAGGAAGACTACCGCAAAGAAGTTCTTAGTTCTGGCACCCTTTATGTAGGTAATTTACAACACCAAACGCGCGAGGAGCAAATGCACGTGATGTTCTCACAGATAGGCCGAGTCAAGCGGGCCATTATGGGCTTAGATGCCAACCGCCATGTTCCTTGTGGCTTTGGCTTTATTGAGTTCTGGACACCCGGTGATGCCGTGATTGCCCGTCGTGATTTGTCCAAAAATGTCCTTAATGACCGACATGTCTACCTGGACCTTGATGGAGGCTTTGCTGAGAATCGTCAGTTTGGCCGTGGAGAGAAAGGGGGACAAATTAGGGAGGAGGAAGGCCAGAATCGGCGGAAGAGACGGCGACCGGCTTAAATAAATGATTTTGGAGAAAACTCATGCGTATACTGAATGTAGCTGAAAAACCCTCAGTTGCTAGGGCGTTAACGGAGATTTTGTCAAAAGGGAAGTATAGCACTCGGTCCAGCCCAAGTAAATACTGCAAGAACTTCGTCTTTAGCTACAACCAAGCCGAAATGCTGTTTACTAGTGTGCTGGGCCACCTGTATAGCTTAGAGTTTCGGCGGAAGAGCAAATGGCGCGATCATGACCCCAAAGAACTCTTTGAAGCAGACATTGTTTGGGAAGTAGCGCCGACCATGTTAGATGTTTCAACGAACTTACTGAATGTGGCCCAAGGGTGTTCGCAGCTGGTGATTTGGACAGATTGTGATCGAGAGGGCGAGAATATTGGCGAACAGATTGCAGGGCTGCTAAGAGAGAAGATTCAAACGGTAAAAAGAGCCAGATTCTCAGGATTAGGTCCGTATGAAGTAACCCAAGCCTTTCGGGCTTTAGGCGAGTTGAATGTAAATGAGGCCCATGCCGTGTCTTCCCGTATTGAGGTGGACTTGAGAATAGGCGCGGCTCTAACACGACTGCAGACCTTGCAACTGGAGGCTCTCTTTCAGGACCAGGAGAACAAGGTCGTTAGCTATGGGAGTTGCCAAATTCCAACTTTAGGCTTTGTCTGTGAGCGAGAGGAGTTGGTTGCCCAGTTTGTGCCCGAGCCCAATTGGACAATCAATGCTAAAGTCAGGAAAGGTCGAGTCGAAGGAGAGTTTCAATGGACCCGCGGCAAGATCTTTGACCAGACATACGTAGATCTTAAGTACCAACACATCCAGGGCCAGAAAATGGTGGTTACCGAAGTAAGTAAGAAAGAAGTGCAGAAGAGCCGGCCTATTCCCTTACGAACAGTCGAGATGCAGAAGTTCTTTGCCCGAAAAGGCCCCGTGCGCAACTCCCACGAACTTATGGAAATTGCCGAAAAGCTCTATACTTCCGGATACATTAGCTACCCCAGAACCGAAACAGACGCGTTTCCCAAGGACTTCAATGCCCAAGAACCATTGCAGCGACTGAAGAACGATCCAGTCCTGGGAGACTATGCCCGTAAGCTAAATCCGGGCCGAGCGTCAGCCGGTCCACACAGCGATCAAGCCCACACGCCAATCTATCCCATTAAAGAAGGCACGGGTCTTAGTGGAGCCAGTCGGGCTGTTTATGAGTACATTGCCCGGCGCTTCTTGGCCGTGTACAGCCAGAATGCCAAAGGTCAAGAAGAAGCAATCACTTGCCAGGTCAAAGGAGAAACATTCCGCCGCCGCATTCTCCATGTGGTCGCCAAGAACTACCTTGAGGTTTACGTCTATGACAAGTGGGGGGATACGGAAGAGTCTCTGCCGGTTAAAGAGGGCGAGTGCGTGGAGTGGACAGGTGCGATTAAGCCCGGTAGCACAGAACCGCCTACCTTTCTCACAGAAGCCGATCTTATCGCTAAAATGGACACACACGGAATTGGCACAGATGCCACGATCCATGACCATATCCAACGCATTAAAGAACGAGGATACGTTACGGTGGTCGACAAGAACTCACTTAAGAGCACATGGATCGGCCGCGGCCTCATTAATGGCTACAAAAAGATAGGTCTGAAAGTCAGTGCACCTCATTTACGACAGCAGTTTGAACTGTCACTCAAGAGTATCTGTGCCGGCACGCTTTCTCCCCAATCGGCCGTGCAGCAGGAAGTTCAGCTCTATAAGGACATCTATACCCAGATTGAGCGAAATATGCACCAACTAATCCAGGAGCTTGAGAAGAACAAACTAAACGATCAAAACAACCCGCCGCCACTGCCCCGAGCAGGCAAACCATCATCCCGTGCCAACGCTCTTGCTTCAGCCAAGTTCACCACAACCCAAACAGCCACATCAGCAAAGCCATCTCTTACCACACCAAAATCGCGGTCTCAACCCTTAATGTCCTATCCTAAATCGAGTGCTTACCAGGAAAACCAACCACCGGCCATACCACCCACAGGCACCAGCAAATCTCGACCCCAAAAAAGCTCATCTTTACCCGCCTCTTGTGGTTTTGTTCCAGCCTCAGAGCTATCTTTCTCGCCCATCCCGACCCGCAAGAGAAGCAGTTCCTCCTTTGACGACAATAATTCCTTCCTAGCCGAACTCGCCCCAGATACTATTGTTTGTGATTGCAACATCCAAGCCATGGAAAAGACCGTGAATAAGTCCGGCCCTAACAAAGGCAAGATCTTCTATGGCTGCTCATCACAGAATTGTGAGTTCTTCCAATGGAAAGATTCTACCACTACCAACCAACTCACGCGCAAGGCTCCTAAGCCCATTCCAATTAAGTCCAAAAACAAGCCGGCTTCTTCCTACACCTCAACCGACCATGAAGTCAAATGCCACTGCGGTGCCGACGCCAAGCTCCTTACCTCCAACACCGAGAAGAACAAGAACCGAGAGTTCTTCAAGTGCAACAAAAGCTACAAGCCCTGTCCCTTCTTTGTCTGGCGAGATGAAGCAGAATCCTAAATACGCCCAAATCCTTTAACCTATCTACTTCCACATCCATCCTTATCTCCACCACTACCACCACTAACTAAACAACAATACCAACACAACACAACACAACCCAACCCAAACTAACCCAATAAATCTCTACTATGTCTTTATTATCATTCACCCCACATAACTCAACTCAACTTAATCTACCAGCCCAAGGCTTGTCTTGCCTCCTGGAGGAAAAGTCCGCTGAGATAAGAGGTAGCCGCACCCAGAGCCGCCTGTCTACCCAATGCTTCAGCTTCACGGCCTACTAAATAAGCCATACCTCGCGGTTTTCCTTCTGTCCGCGCCCAAGAAGTCACTAGACCGCGCACCGAGCCAATGCCAGCTCCCAAAACACACCCTAGGCCCGTAACGAAGTAAAGCTGCTTTGGATCTCGCTCTAAATAGAGAGGAACTCGCCCTTTCTCTTTTCTCTGCATTTTCTTTTGCTAGGATGAGGATAAATCACGCTAATCTCACGCGTACTATAATCTATGGCACAGCGGCCACTAAAATTGAAGGAACAGCCGGAGAAGCCACCCACCGCTGGCGAGTCTTTATCCGCGGGTACAAAAACACCGATCTAAGCTATTTTATCCGCAGTGTAACCTTTAAGACCCACGAAACCTTTGCCAATCCCACCAGAATAGTAGACAGCCCGCCCTTTGAAATAGAAGAGTGTGGTTGGGGAGAATTTACTATTCAAGGCAAGATATACTTCACAGATGTACACGAAAAACCCGTCGGCTTCCTTATCTCCCTTAAACTACACCACGACCCAACCAATCACATCATTGGCGATATTGAGTACGACCCCGCGGCTATTCATAACGAAAGAATGGACACAATTGTCTTCGAGAGTCCAACAGAAGCCACTTACAAGCTAATCAAAAGCCACCCCGAGCCGATTATGGATCCGCCTCTCCTTGACGAGATTAACGATGAAAAGAGACGCATTGAGTTGGCCATTGACGCCATCATAGAAAAGTTAGAAAATGAACACCCCAAATAGGCATTAAGTAGAGTTAAGTTAGGTTAAGTTAAGTTAAGTTAAGTACAGATTGTGTTAATATTTAGTTAGTATTTAGTTAATATTATGTTAGTATTTAGTATTATGTTGATATTTAGTTGATTGAGATAGTTAGGCACTCATTGAATGTATGAGTAGCTGTTGTCTAAATAGACAACGCCATCAAATTACTAACTCAACCCCCACCAAGTAACAACCCTCACCCAACCCTCCCCCACCCAACACAATACCAACACAATACCAACTCCACTTTACTCAACTCAACACAATACTAACTCAACCTAATCTTAACTCAGCTAATGCCAAGTTGATAGATAACTAGTAAGTAAATAAGAAAATAAACCACCACTAACCTAAATACTATCTAATAAAGTATAAATAATTGAATATATCTAATACAGTATAAATAAACCAACAAAAACACTACTTATCTAATCAACGCCTAATCGCAACTTAATCTAAGCTAACGCAATACCACGTAGCGAACAAAAAATTTAATGGACGTATTAACACTTGAGGATATTCATTATAGTAAACGGGGAGTTCCAGTTAAGGCGGTGGTTAAAATAGCCAGTAGTGGCATAGGAATCAAGGAACAATCAAGTTCTGAGATTCATACGATCAAAGCCGATGAAATTAAGGAGATTGTTGAGCATTATGGCGTGCTGGCCCATGCACTGCGGATTACAAAGAAGGACAACTCAGTCTATATCCTAGACGGTCTTTCTCCAGATGCTTTAGAGAATACTAAACAGTATGCTAAAAAGCATTATAAGCTAAATCTGTACCACCGCAGCTTAGCTGTAGATGGAAATATAGGAGGAGCGATTGAAGTGCAAGATGCTTACATAGAAATGAAGGTCCAGGACAAGACTCTGTTTGAAGTACCTTTGGATGCAGTTTCTAATGCTTATGAGCGGCGAGGAGAAGGCATTATTGATATTAACGAGAAGTACTATGGTGTATCTGAGATAAGGTTTGGGTCTGTGCATGACGAGAGCAATGTATCACGGCTGATTGCTCAGATCAAGAACTCAACGGCCTCAAGTACGCAGGTGGAGATCTTGTCTTTAGAAGAGGTTTCTTGTGTTCTGCCACGTGGAAAGTCAAAGCTCACTCTCACCGATACGGCTATTCACTTGATTGGTAAGACATACAGCCATCAGATTATGTTTAGCGCGATTGAGCGCATGTTTGCCCTGGAAAGGAGTCCGGAAGAGAGTGCGGAGGAAATGGTTTACTTGATTTTGGAGCTAAGTACACCAATTAGACAGGGCCAGACAAGATACCATTTTATCAATCTCTTACTGCCTGAGGATCTAGTCAACATTGGGTTGGGGCAAAATGGCCAGATTGAGTACGAAGATGAGATTCATGAGGGAAATGAAGGCAACGAAGGCAAGAAAGAAGGAGAAGGAGGGGATGGAGAGGATAAAGGTTCCAAGGAAGGAGAGCAGAAGGACGGTCTTACAGAAGAGGACAAAGCAAGTATTCTGAGTCTGGGACTGCAGCTGAACTACAAGGGACCACTGGCTTCCTGCTTCGTGGAGATTCTGGAGATTATGGTCCGCAAAGAGGCTAATAAGACGGGCACCTTCTCAACAGTTAGTGGCGGGAAGACGCTTAAGTGTTCTTCTAAAGCCAATGAAGGGTATCTCTACCCGCTGAAGAAAGGGTTTTTGTTTATTCCCAAGATTGCCTATATTAAGTACAGTGCGATAGAAATGGTGGAGTTTAGTCGGGTGAATTTAAGCTCGCGGACGGCCAAGACCTTTGACATGCGGGTAGTCTTGGAGGACAAGAAAGAGCATATGTTCAATGGAATTCAGAAGACGGAGTTTGCGGCGCTTGAGTCGTATTTGGCGCAGAAGAGCGTTAAGTATCGCAGTGAAGTAGTAGGCGGAGCATGGGAAGAAGAAGCCGCCGGCTCGGAAGAGAGTGAGGACGAAGAAACTGCTAGTGATGAGACGAGTGAGCTTGAATCGGGCTCGGAATCGGCTGAGGAATAATAAATAAGTTGATAATGAAAGGAGGCAAGTTGTAATAAGTTATTTGTTACCTGTTACTTGTTGCTTAGTGTATTTGCTATCATAATGTCTTTATTGGGGGTGATGGTGTGTAGTAAGGGATGATAGTGGGAGATGGGTTTGTATTGGGTTAGAGTTAGAGTTTGAAGTTGCAATCTTGGGACTTGTTAGGTTTGGTGCGTTTGGGTATATTGGCGTTGGCGCGGAGTGCAGGGGGGCAGTTAAAGGATCGCTGGTCCCAGGCTTTGGTTATTTCGGCTAGGCACTTGGTTTTGGCCATACTGTCGTCGGGAAGAACATGCAGGTGTAGATGCTGCCCAATTAGAAATTGGTTGGCGTCGTTAAGAATCTTGAGGGTTGTATTGACCATCTGCTGGGTGTTTAAACAGACATCATTGACCTGAGCTGATTTGGAAAGGTATGCGGGAATGTCTTGGGAGTACGGAGATAAGGCAGATGGTGACTGGATAAGATAGTGGAAGAATTCCTGGTTGGTTTCCGGAAGGGTTTGGTAGAGTTTAGTCATTAGAGATGGAGCAAGCGGGGTGCTCAGATGAACGAGCTTGTTAGAGGTATTTTTGAGCTGGTTGGCTAGAGTAGTGGCCCAGGAATAAACATCGTGGATGAGACTGCAGAGGACTTGTTGGTAATCAAGAGAAAGGGAGATGGCTTCGGCTTTTTTGGTGTTTTTGGCGGTGTTCTCCATGCACTTGGCCTTCTCCTGCGCGAGGTTTTCTAGTGTTGTCGTGAAGAGCGCACGTTGGTCTTCTTGTTCCTTTTGTAGGTCCTTGTGCTGTTTCTCGAGATCTTCCTGGCGCTTTTGGCAGTCTTGGTTATTGCTGATTTGCTTTTGAAGTTCGCTGGCTGTGTCCTGGGCATCCTGGTGGGAAGAGAGGTAGTTGTTGTATAGCTGGGTCATGGTTTCATTGAGGGCTGGGTCGGTGAGAGCTCGTTGGAAGAGCAGGTCGGAGTGGGTAGTATTGAGGCGATCTAGAGATTCAATGTCTTGTCTGAGAGCAACTTCAGGAGAGAGAGCTGGACTAGCTCGAAGTCGAAGGGATTCGATGAAGTCGGCAATTTCGATGATGGAGCCTAACAACCGAATCTTGTCTCTTAGCAGGGCTTGATCCTCTTTGAGCTGGTTGAGTTGGGCCTGGGAGGTCTGGAGCTCTTGGGATTTGTCAAGCTCTTGGAGTTGGACTTTGGTCTTTTCTATTTGTGGCAAGGTATTGTTGAGGGTGGCACCAAGGTCAGTGAGTTGCTGTTGGAGTTGGTTGCTGAGGTCGGTGGCCTGGGCAATAGAAGAGGTGAGGTTGCTTATCTGGTGGCGTTTGTTTTGGACAGTAGCCCAGAGATCTGTGGCGGCTTGTTCGGCTTGCTTGTTTTGATTGATGAGATCGTCAAGTTTTATATTGTTTTGGGTGATTTGGCTAGTTTTCTGGTCTATTGTTTGGGTGGCTTCATGGTAGCTGGCATTAATGGCCAAGATATCCTTGTTGTTTATGTCAATGGCATCATTGATTGTTTCTAATTCCTTTAGATTCTGATTGTGTGTGTTGATGAGCTTGGCCAGGGTTGGGGTGGTTTGATTGGGAGACAGCATACCAGTGAATGAGCTTATGGGCTCGCTGGTTTGAATGATATGGGCAAAATCATTAAGGAATGAGGTAAAGCATTGGAGGTCTTTAGGTGGTACAGTTGGGTCGCTGAGTATTCGCTGAATCTCATGAATGTTAGTAACAAGGTCTTTGTATGAACTAAAGTCTGAGCCAGATAGAGTTTGATTAAGCTCTTCTTCGGGAGTTGGAATATGCGGTATAATGGCTTCGGTGATGGGTTTTATGGGCTCTGTAATTGCTTCGGTGATGCCCTCGGTTGTGGTAGGAGGCTTATCCGTCGTGGTAGGTGGTTCTGTGGGCTCTGTAATTGCTTCGGCGATGCCCTCGGTTGTGGTAGGGGGTTTATCCGTCGTGGTAAGTGGTTCTGTGGGCTCTGTAATTGCTTCGGCGATGCTCTCGGTTGTAGTAAGGGGCTTATCCGTCGTGGTAAGTGGTTTGTTTGTAGGGGGTTTATCCGTCTTGACAAGTGGTTTGTTTACCGTTATTATCTTCTTCTCGGCGGATGCATTGGCTGTATATGTTGTATTCGTCTTGGCGGATGCATTGGCTGTAGTAGCCTTATTGGGGTTGGTGGCTGGCTTATGTACCGTGCTTTGTTTAGATCCATCGGGGTTTTCTGGCTTGTCAGGCTTTGTTTGGTTAACATTATCATCTATCTTAACGGCACTGTCTTTAGAGCTCTTATTGGCACTAGGAGTCAGATTGATGTTAGTGTCGGTGGTTATTACCTTTGGAGTAGAAGATTGGCCGGATAATGGTCGGTTGTTTCTTTCGTCTGGAGGGGATGGACTTGGATAGTGATAAGAGTAGCTATTACCTGAACCAGATCGGCTGGCGCCGGAATAGCCAGATCCCTGAGAAGATGGTGGACTTGGATGGTGATAAGTGTAGCTATTGCCTGAACTGGGTCGGCTGGCGCTGGGATAGCCAGGTTGCTGAGAAGATGGTGGACTTGGATGGTGATAAGTGTAGCTATTACCTGAACCAGGTCGGCTGGCGCCGGAATAGCCAGGTTGCTGGTAGGGGTGACTGGGTACGTAGGTATGTTGCGGCCGAGAAGAAGGGCGATTGTAGACTCGAGGCGGAGCAATGGGTAACTCAGTGGTAGTAGATTCTGCAGTGTTAGAATAGTTTTTGATAGGAAGAGGAGGCGCAATCCGTTGGCATTCTTGGTCACTATAGTATACTCCAATGAGGTCCTTCCACTTTAGTTTAGCTTGCTGACTATTGTCCAAACATCTATGCCATCTTTCATGTTTAGTCTGATAACAGTAACCAAATTCGTCCGCAGCGATATGGACGCCGGCCGCTTTAATAGAGTTGCTGATTTCTAATATCGCTTTTTGTTCACGTTGGATGTACTTATTCGTTTCTGTCAGGTGTTCATTCAGTACATCAGTAAGTTCTTGGCCTTTTCCAGCATGAGGGGAGATGGCTTCTTGACAGTGTTTTAGGTAGTTAGTGGCGGCGGTCCGAAGATTTGTGATGATGAGAGTGACCAAGTCTATTTTGCTATTCAGCATACTCTTAAGCCAGCGAGAAAGCTCCGTGTACTGCTGTTCTGTTGGTAGAGTTGTAATGTCATAGCTAATGTAGCTTGGTTCGCGGGCAGCTGGGATCAAACGGACTAATTCAGAGACACGGCAACGAATTTTATCGGCCAGGCCATTAATGGTTTCTTTAGCAGCTTCATACGCCGAAGAATCCACCATCGAATGTTTGTTGTTGCTATAGGGCATCTTCATGTGAGTGAAGTACCTCTCTTCTCCCGGCAATTTGGCCAGCTGGGTGGCCGTTGCACTGAGCTGCAGCAAGAACAGTCTGATTTCTTCCAGCCTAACTATAGCCTGGAAAGCCGCTTTGTCGTACACTGTAACAGTCTCTCCCTTAGACTGCCGCTCTTGAATTAGCGCGATTCCTTTCTGAATGACCTTACGGTCACTGTCTTTCTTAGTACTTCGGCGCCACAACGACCTCCAAAGCCGATCCTGCTTGTGATGGTAGAACCTTACGGCCATATTCAATAGATCGTCCAGTCGGGAAGGTAGGTCTGTCGGCAAGGTCTTCTTCGCTGCAAGGTTCAATCCAACCTTATTTCTCTCTTGGTTAACATTTTCATTCAGAACATATAAGGCCTGGTAGAACAAGTAGTGAACCCCTAGTCCATTGTAAAAGGTTCCCACCACATCTTTCCATCCCTGGCGCCTATATCTATTGACTGACTCATCAAACGCACAAATAGAACACTCTTTCATAATATGGCTCGTCCATTCGCCATAAACCTTATCAAGGGGACCAACTACGTTAGTTGTGTGGTTAGCCGCCACATGGTCCAAATGGGCCAACAGAGAGTTAAAGTACTTCAAGTAAACAGGAATCTGTTCAGCGGATACAGTTATGTCTACTAAAGGCGCGCCTTTTCGTTCTGGCTGTGTCTTCGTCATAAAGCTTCCATACTTTTCGACCAGATTATTATGATCTCTCAATATAGATACAGGAATAGCTTGTTTCCATCTAGCTTCTGCTTCGGTAAAGGCTACACGTCGCTTCGGTCGCACCTTTGACGGCAAAGCCATGGCTAGCTCATCCTCGCTCACACTATCACTACCCTCATCCTCTATTCCGGAATCTTCTAGGGACTGTATGCGCTGCTCAAGTTCGAATTCATTCTCTTCTACCGCTAACAGCTCCCTGTCTTTACCATTTCTCTCGTCACTCCTCTCACTCCACCGAACCGGCCCATGCGGTTCTCCACTAACTCCACCAACTCCACTAATAACGTCGACCCCACTTCCTCCGGCCTCTTCATATCCCCCACCTAAACTTAAAGGCATGCTTTGTAACAAAGCGCCCGTACTCACCAATGTCTTCATATCGATTTTCATTGCATTAACCCTTTTTCCTTATCTATTTATACCCAATTTATTGATCTCAATCGCAAACTGAAATCAGACTTTAACCTCTGATCTCAGCACAACGATTGACTTGACTTAAATGCAACTGAACCCACTGCCAAACCCAATACTAACTCAATACCAGCATATTCACAACTCAGATAAACCAAATGCCAACCCAACATCCCATAATCAATAAATTGAATCCAACTTAACACAACTTAACACCAGCCTAACCCAGTTTTGCTCTTTTTTTGCCCCAATGCCCTCTACTACCCCATCTTCGCCAACTGACCACCTTCTAGCCCAACTATCAGAGATCAAAAACCGTTTAACTCATCTTGCCCTTCAAAGATCCCGGCTTGCTTCCCTTCCCACCCCAACTCTACCCCCTTTCTCTTGTTCACCCACCGAACTCCTCCGCAAAGTCTCTTCCGAAGAAGACTACCTCCTAACTGAGGCCCAGAAGCTCATCCAAACCCTTCAAAACGTCTCACCAACTTCACTTGACCCTAAACGCTTCCCTATAGTCCTTAATTCATCCCCCGTCTATGGACCTAAATAAAAACAAGGTATTTCCTTTTTGGTCCGCAATTCCACTACTATATAAGTCATTGCTAACTGACACCCCATGCACCCACATATACCCCGTTCTAACCCCTCTAAACCCCTCAATAACCCAATACTAGCCCCTAACAACCCAAGACTAACCCCTACTAACTCAATCCCAACCTCTACTAA
Organism: Nematocida homosporus; assembly: GCF_024244095.1. Lineage (NCBI taxonomy): Eukaryota > Fungi > Microsporidia > Nematocida > Nematocida homosporus. The sequence goes on along the minus strand of NW_026250672.1, from coordinate 3,395 downwards.
GCGTACTAAACCACTCCATTCTGAGGAAGTAGAGAAGGTTGCTATTGCTAAAGCCATCCTTGATATTGGCGAAGAGACAAACTTAGACCGAAAGAAGAAGAACCGTATTGCTGCCCGTAAAGCCCGCGAGAAGAAGTCACAGTATCTGCTCGACCTCCAAGCACACACATGGACCCTAACACATGCCAATAGAACTTTGCAGGTGCAAGTCAACCGCCTAACTGCTGCCCTAGAGCACATTATTGAAGAAGTAGATCAGGCGGTTACAGCTAAATCAATAGATATTCGTCGACTCCTCGCCATTCTTCTCAATACCGAGCACCTTCATCTCCTCAGTCCAAAACACCGCCACATTCTCCATAAGATCAGATTAAGTATTATCTCTGGTTAAGTGAGTGCTAAGTTGAGTGAGTATTAAGTTGAGTTGTGTATTAAGTTGAGTGAGTATTAAGTTAAGTTGTGTATTCAATCAGTTTAAGTGTTACATTAATAAAGAGCAAGATAAGCATTTAATTTATGTAGGTTTACGATAAGTTTAAGATGTGCAATCAACTAAAGTAATTACTCAATTTAGCTGACTTCTTATTAAGTTGAGTTCCGCCAACTCAGTCCCTTACTAACCCAATGGTCAAGATAGCCATAATTTAAGATAAAATACAATACTAAATACTAACTCAACCTCACCCAATCCAACCCAATCCAACAGAATCTTAACTCAACCCAACTTAACTTAACTTAATTTAAGACCAGATTAACCTAACTTAATTACAATTTAATCACAACTTTACACCAGACTAACCGCTAATAAACCCCAAAAATTAAAGAAAACAATGGCGCATACAAAGAGTCTCGGCAAAGCAGCTCAACCAGAAGAAGCACCGATTGTAATAAGGAACGTACGCGGAGTTACTCGCCGTACTAATGTCCAAGAGATAGATGAAGGTCTTTTGGTCCAAGAATTGCTGGTGGTTGAGGTAGATCGTGGGGAAGGGGCCATGCTTAACAGCTTAGTGGCTTTGGCAATCGTTTTTGTGGCCGTTCATATTGTTTCGTTCTTATGGAAGAAGTACTACACCCGCTCTTTTCTTGTCTGTAGTACAGTTGTTCTTCTCTTTTTCCCTTTAGTAACAGCTGTTGTCTCGCGCTCCTTTGTTTTCGTTGGCCTGTGGGCAGCACTGGCTTTGGTTCATTTGGTGGGGTACAAAGAGATATGGCTAGGAAGACGGCCTAAGATAATTGGGACTAATATATACCGGGTTTATAGACACGCTTTCCGGCTAAGCATTTTGCTTTCGTCTATAGGATATGGACTGCTGGCTTATGGGTTCTTCTTTGGGCCGATGAACTATGCGGGCCGTGGAGTTCTTCTACTTATGTATGTTCTTTACTTCACTTTAGTATCTAGAATTGGGCTGGAGTACGTTAGTTATCGGGCCGCCGGAACTATTTTACCATCAAAGAGTGTTAAGAAGGCCGGAGTGTGTCCACTCTGTTCGGAAGCTCAAGGCAAGCTAATTGCCCTATCTTGCAAGGAGACTTTCCACGAAGAATGCTTGAAGAATTGGAAGATTTTAGGGAAGAAAGATACCTGTCCTTCCTGCAAAGAACGAGTTGATTTATCTGAGATCAGTATGAATCCTATTCAAAAGAACGAGTATTTCTTCACTCAGTTCTTGGACTTCACTGGAAACCTTATTCTGGCCTATGCGGTCACTCAAGGTCTAGTCTTTTTCTTCCATCTCTAATAAGATGTCATTTGTTATGTTGTGCGTGTTTTACTAAGTATTTAGATCGTGTTTAGATTGGGTTTAGATTGGGTTGAGTTTGGTTCGTGGTAGGGTGAGCTTAGTTTAGGTTATGTGATTGGTGAATGCTAACCCAATAAGTAATTGATGCATCTAACTTGAAAGAGTAGAGCTGGCAATAGCCCTGAGTGAAGAGAAAGTGTGTGTTATGCTAAATTGGATTTAGTTTTTGAAATGATAAGATTGCTTCTATTGAGTTGGTATTGAGTTAGGATTGGGTTGGTATTGAGTTGGCATGGGGTTAGATAGCAAACGGCTTAGCAGGTAATGTTGCCAGAACTCTAATAGCACGTGTTTATGATAATGATAAGGGCCAAATGATAAGTCAAGGGCTGAACAAGTTTGTGGCTAACATTTTCCTTGAGATAAAGACACTACAAGCACAGAAGAATCGTATGAAGTATTGATGCTGCAATGAATAAACGAGTTAGTAATCTCTATTATGTCTATTTAAAACAGAACTATCCGGTCTATAAAGAGGTTTATTACCTTCCAACCAACTGTAATAACCCAATCCCAACCCAATAATCAATAAATCTTCTCCCAAACCAATACTAACGCCATTCAGTTGATTAAACCGACACTAATTTTGAGCTTTTAAGGTATTCTCTTCTTATGTCACATTGACCGTTTGCTTCTTTGCATATCTCTCATTGTATGCCCATATCACGCTTTTCTTTCTCTTTAAATCTACTATTTAGATCTACCACTTATATCCACTATTTATATCTACTATTTATATCTTATATTTATAACTATATCTAACCCGAATTGAATATAAAAATAGATAATGAATGCCTGCAATATTAAATTTCAACTCAACATTAAACCATTTTTATATTGTAGTATCTGTAGTATTTACCAAGATTAACTTAACAAATAGTCCTAGTACCAAATGCTGTCGCAGAGAAGCTTATCACCTACTCTCATAATGATCACCTCTATCCATACTAACTTCTACAAGACATAATTAAGACAGTATTAGGTTAGGATTGAATAAAGCATCAATGTTGGTTATGACGGGTATAGTACCTAGCTGTGATGTTCAATATACAACATTGGGTTAGTATAAGTTATGTATTGCATTACAGTATGTTTCACTGGAGCTACACATAAGTCAACCTATCTTTATTCTTCATCAGCAGTTCCATTGAGTTAGTTTAAGTTAGAGATTGATAGAGTACAACTCCAAACTATAAGTACATGATCTATTTAGTTTAAGAAGATACCAACTTGATGTTATGGCACGAAATATTAGATACTATAACCGTCATAACCAATTGTTGTGCCCCAGGGGAGGATAATGACCTCTCATCCAAATATACTCAACGAGAGACAAATCATCATTCAGGCTGATGTCGGGTTTATTGATTAGAGGTTCGAGTTGAGGTTCTGGGGTGCGAGTCTGAGTCGTTTCTAGATCTGATATAGTTCTGTGCGAATCCTTCATGTGTCTCCTGGATGTCATAGGAAGTCTTAGAAAGTCCTTTATCAATCTTCGTCGTATATTTATACTCTGAAACAAGTGATAACAAGATTGAGATTTCTTTTGGAATATCTTAGCTTATCTAAAGTAGTATGGAATAAATA
>NW_026250556.1:0-1992 GCF_024244095.1 Nematocida homosporus | reverse complement strand
GGTAGATCAGTAAGAATAGGGTTAGTTAGACTAAAGTGAGGTATTAGTGAGGCAAGTAAGCATCCAATAAAGGCATAAGCCAGCTAGATAAGCCTGCTATGACTGCTTATGAAGAGTAACTACTAGTGGCCATCCTATTTACTCACAACTTACTCATCAATTAACAGCTGTAGCACTAATAACAATCCCAAAACCAAAACCAACTCAATACTAACACCAACTCAATACTAACCCAATCTATGCGCTTTATTACTTAATTAGCAAATGAACCAGCGCAATGCAACTGTTGTATATGCCTAAAGGACAGTACCGGTTTCTAAAAAGGCGGGAAGAAAGTTACCTAATAAGGAATTACTCAATAAGGAATTACGCAATAAGGAAATACTCAATAAGGAATCTTCCTGTCTATAACTAGACTTGAAAATGAATAAATACGAGATACAAGAGTTTGAAAGATGGACCGAAGAGAACAACTAAAAGAAAGCATGGGATGTGAATCTAGGCAGGACAACAAGTTGATGCAAGAGGAAGATTTGGGTTGGTAGTTGGTTAGGTTTAGCTAACTTTAAGTTTAACGAAGGCGTAAAAGGATTGATCCGTTGGGAAAGTTATCTATGCCGTAACCAGACCTGGCATGAGTTGGCCGTCAGTACCCGCATCAGGAAGATTATTCAAAGTGGCCTGGCACGAAATCTGGTCTGTTTCCAGAAGATGAGCACCCAACTCAATGAGTTCTATGTAGGACTTAAGACACTGGAAACAGTCGAGCCAGCATCTGCAGCTTTAAATTGGGTTAGTGTACGAAATAGACTTAGCGAGATATTTAGGTCGGCGGATACGCCACGATGGGAAGTTCCTCACTTCAAGAAAGGAGATGCTATTTTCAAATGGGCCGTGTACGTAAGTAGAGTTTACAGCCTAAACCTAATCACGTGGGCACAAATAGTCAAGGCCATCGAAAAAACAGTCCCCCATACAGCCCAGGCCGGAAAAGTCTTCGACCCCACGAAGCCGGATATTGAGCGTTTTGTGCAGATCTGTAAAGCTTTGGCTGCTCAAGAGAAAGCCGGAGGAGGATCACCACCTTCGCTAAATAGGAAAACAGGAAACTCACTACTAACCACTACGAACCCATTCAAACCTCGCCTGTACGTACTGCAAGAAGAAAGGGCATAAGGAAGAAGATTGTTATAGAAAGAAGAATCGAGAATCCAAATACTAAGCCAACCCGAAAGGCAACAAATAAAGCTATGGCAGACATTCAAGAGGTACCATATGTTGAAGAGTCAGAACCTGGCAAAGAAAGCATCACTTGGATTGGGTTGAGTTTGGATTAGGTTGGATTGAGTTGGCTTGGATTGAGTTGAGTTGGGATATATACAAGCAGCCAGTACATAGTCAGGGATTGGTATAACTCATGTGTCATTCGAAACCGCCGCCAACCCAATACTAACCCAATGCATTGAAGCAGAAACGAGGATCAGAGATACCAACCAAATACTAAAGCCATCCACGAGTACCAAACCGGATGAAAGCAATCTCAATCTCCCCAAATGTACCACCCACAGAGAACGAATGCGTAGAAATCAACTATGCAGCAGCAGCAGCTAAAAGACGGTCACACATTAGCACTAGTGAAGATCTAAAATACCAACTCAATACATACTCGTATGATAGCACACACTAACTCAATACTAACCCAACGCAATCTTATCAAATTACGTGATAAGTCAACTTAATTAAGGCAAAACTGACAAGAAGTCAAAATAAGGGTAGAGTTGGGCCGAACTCCTCAACTGACATCTATCTAGGTGGTTTTGGAATGGTTTGATGAAGTTGAAATTTCACAAAGATATACTTAGGGTTAGTATGGGTATAGTATTGAGTTGGTATGGGATAAAAAGGACAACCCAACTCAATTCAAGTCAGTTAGAGCAAAACTGATAAGAAGTCAAAAGAAGGACATATTCAGGCAGAACTCCTCAAATGACA
>NW_026250612.1:0-9825 GCF_024244095.1 Nematocida homosporus | reverse complement strand
AGAGTCATTCCCATTACCAACCCTACTTATACAAGCCAACTCACCCTTACTATCTTCAACCGACCCACAAACAACATTCAACACCACCAATAACCCAATAATAACCTTCCACATAAGTATTGTAGATAGATAATTCTCATTTATACCTAGAGTGATTCGACTTTTGAGATAAGACATATTCAAAATGAAATAAAACCCATTAAATAATCAATTCGATTATATCAAATTTCAAAAGAATTGGGTTGGTGTTGGTGTTGGGTTAATTTAAGATGTTATAAGTATTTAAGAACTGTATAACACTATAGTACGAAAGTTGGGTTAGTATAGATTAGGCTCTCTTTATCGTACGTCATCTTGAGATAGTCTGTAAACTCAGAATATAAATACTAATATGAGCTTGTGGTTTCTAATTCAAGAATTTAATCGCATTTGCTGCGATCAGTGCCAGGCCGACAAGTATTACAGAACTATGCTCCTGTAGATAACTCACTTTAAAGTGGAGGCCGGCGAGGACACCACACCAGTCAAACCCAAAAGGTTAACTATCTCTCTGCCATATACTAATCCAATAAACACATAATTTAAATCAAATCCAAGTCTTACTAAATCTCAATCCAATACGCATTCAATTCACTTTTTACCTTTTATTAGTTGTTATAATCGATAAAGGCCTTTGTTTTGCCGTGTAGATAAGCCCCAGCTATACTACCACCCGCAATCAATGGGCAGATGTAAAGAAGAGCAGGCTGTCCCGATTCAAAGATCATTACTACCCCAAAGGTCACGACTAAAGCAAGAATATAAGCTATAAAACCAAGAATCCAAACCCAACGGGCCTTTTCCTTAATGGCAAACTCCCGGGCCACTCCTAAGAACAGTCCAGGAATAACAATATCACCTAATCCAATCATACTAGCACCTTTCTTCCCCCAAGGATAAACGATCTTAATCGGCAAGTCTAAATTCTTAGCCACGCCAATCATAACCGGTGTGCAGAAGACCCAGAAGATATCATAAACAAAAAGCAGTCCTAACAAGAGCAGAACAGTCTTAGTCGAGTCCGGACGAATCTCCTGCAGCCCCGCAATTGAAAAACAGCAAGCTAGAATGTTAGCAAGACCAACATTCTTGTTTTTGATATACAAGGCATTCAAAGCTACACTGATTCCAAATAAGAAGATATTCGGGAGTTGGCAAACTTCAAGGGATACATTTATAATGTCCTTCTTGCAATCCTTCAATACTTCTCCAATCTTTCCAGCCATTGATACTGGTGCATCTGTCTTAGATGGTTCTTCACTAGCACTAGTTTTACTAGTAGTTTTACTAGTAGTTTTACTAGTTGTATCGTTAGTGGTTGGTTTAGCAGTAGGATCAGCATTAACTTCATTAGGGGCCGCAGTACTATTAGTATTAGAAGAGGCATTGTTAGTCGCACTAGCTCGGGTCTTTTTCCCTTCTTTAGTGGCTGGCTTTTGAGCCTCTTTCTTGGCTCGCCAATAAGTATTGACATAAGCCTGTACTGCGTTATAAATGGCTTGTTCGGCCTTGTAAACCGAAAACAATCCGGATAAAGAGAAGATCACTCGGAATATCGTATTAAGCAACTCTTTAGGCAACATCTTTAAAGCCACAAAGAGTCCAAGAAGCACTGCTGATCCCAAGATTGGGAACATTTTAGCATCATCCATTGACATACTTTCCTTCCGTTGAGTAATGGGCACAGGACGAGTTCCCAGCCAAACTAAACCAGCCGATATCGAAATAAGAAAGACACCACTTAACATTACACAAAAAAAGAACCTCGATATTTATACTCTTCGCCATGTTGTTATTGGTATATTTAATCAAGTATTAAGTTGAATTGAGTTAGTGTTAAGTTGAGTTGAGTTAGTACTAAGTTGGTACTAGGTTAAAAGATAGTGAGATTGTTATCATATCAAAATACAGCACAACAAAACACAACATAAATTAACCCAATACATAATTATACACACCCATACATAACTATACACACCCATACATAACTCAATACTAAACTTGCTAGAATACTGTGCTAATTCATTACGATCTCGCTTTATTTGGGTTGTTATTAGAATGGTACTGGTTGTACCTGCCAAGGCATTAAGACGTATTAAGACATACTAAGATGTACTAACTTGCCTTATACCGGACTAATACTACTGAGAGTGCTTGAGGTACCGAGCAAGTGGGTTGGTGGGTATGCCATGGAGCCGCATGAGAGCCTCTAAATGAACGGCATTGGCACGAGGCATGCGTGATACCAGCCGAATAAGACTGTCGGCACAACCGGCATGGTAGTCTTCTAGGGCTTCAGTTAGTTCAGGAATATCAGCACTTTTTTGGAAGTGGCTTTTGATTCGGTTTTGATAGTAGATAGTTCTTTGGAAGGTTTTCATTTCCCGACGTAGAGTAGGCGCTTCCTCACCATCACGGTTGTAGAAGAGAATTTCACGGTTCCGACGAAGCAAACCATCAGCCGGAATACTTCCATGCTGCCCATTCAAAGCCAGAACTTGTGAATCCACTAAAACTCGCGTCTCAGGATCAGACGGGGCCAAAGCTTTCAAACTACGCACGAACTTTTCCTTATAAGGCAAGTTTTGAAAACACAAGTTATAAGCCACTTCATTACGCATATTCTCCTCCAAACCCTGGGCCCGACTACTACACTCACTTATTTCCTTCACCCATTTAGAACCCGTGCCAGCAGCAGCTAAACCCAAAGCAGCCGCATAATTAACCAAAACGGCCTCACTCTGTGGTAACTCCGCCGCTTCAGCTATAGCACATTCATACCGATCCAAGGCATAATAAGCCTGCATACGAATACTAGCCCAACATTCACCTTTCTTATGTTTAGCCGTCTTAAGCACTGCTCCATACTTCCCTAATTTGTAGTAGCAATAAGCCTTAGCAAATGAGTTGTTCTTAGCTAGATGCAAAGCCTGCTCATACTGCTTCAGTTCAAGTAAAGCCACACACTTCTCATGCGCACTTGCTTCAGGATGGTCCACAATTCCTAAATAGTCCTTCTCTCGTATCAAAACAGCCAAACTCTTACGACTAACCTCTTCCATACAAAAAAAAGAACCAGATCGTCTATAGACTATCCAGCGCCAGGTTCAGATAAGATAAGCTAAAATAAATGCAAATCCCAACCTCCTCAACCCATTCCATTCCTTTTATCGTCTTCCATCCATCATTTTGACCATTTTTGACTATTCCAGGCCAATTTCCCATCAACTAACTTAATTTTAGCTAAGATGACAACAAATTGTTATTTTCGGAATTTTCACCTCCCCAAAAATTACCCAAAAAGGAAAATAATCACTAACTTTCCCAGTCCCTAAAAATCCGACTAAACCCAATACTAACTCAATACTAACCCACAGAACCCCACCCAACCCACAATATCCTCATAAAACCAACTAAATACTACTCAGGCAGTTCGACACCCATTACTCTTAGCCTTCTTCCTTTTCCGGTTCATCAATACATCCACGGCCTGATGAAAGACCTCCTCTACATTCTGACCCGTAAATGAAGAACACTCTATATAAGACCGGGCCGATATGTACTTGGCCATCTCAATAGCTTTCTCCTGCGTAATCAAATTGGCATCGGATTTCTTGCGCAAATCAGCCTTCATCCCTACCAAGATCCGCGGTGTCCGCTTACAGAAATGCTCAATCTCCTCATTCCATCGCTCTCCAATACTCTCCAAAGATCGCACTGAGTTCAAAGCAAAGCATACCAATAACAAATCCGTATCTACATACGATAAAACACGCACCCGATCATAATCTTCCTGTCCCGCCGTATCCCAAAGACTCAATAAAATCTCCTGCCCAGTGACGTCATCACGATAAGTCACTTCTTTCTGGTCAAAAACAGTAGGAATATAGTTCTCCTCAAACTGGCCCGAAACATACTTAATCAGTAAACATGTTTTACCACAATTACCATCTCCAATCACTACAATCTTCTTAGTTGCCATAGTACCATCCATATCCTATTAATTCTTTGTTTAGACCGCAAGATTTTTATAGATGCCAGTGCGTGGCCTAGAGCAGGAACTAATTGAGAAAGAAATAGCCCAAAGACTTACTGTTGAAATTTTGGCGAAAGAGACTATCGGTATAGATGGAAGTTGGTTTGCAAGAAAGTACTCTTCTTTTCAAAGAAATAGACAAGTAGCACTCTATGGAGTAAATAGAACAATCTTATCTGCAGTTGAACAAATAATTGCAGCCTTATCTAAGATAGAGAGTAGAGTTGTCTGGATTTGGAGTGGCATTGTACCACTAACGGATTTAGGTAGGAATCCAGCACTGACCAATCGTATCGATAAATTAGAGCGTGGCTGGAATCAGTATCGAGCTAAGGAAGTTCATCTGGCCCAGAAGACTTGGAATTCAGCAGTGGGGTACGAGGAGACCAAGCGTATGATTAATCAAAAATTATCGGAATTGGGAGTAGAGATAGTTAATGCACCCTACTCAGCCGCTGCCCAGGGGGCGTATATGGTCCGGCAAAGGTATTTAGATAGGTTTTTTGGGACGACTGATTACTTTTTGTTTGCAGGGGCTGGTAGTTTGATTTTGGATTTTGTTTTTGCTGATCAGATAAGAAGAGGTGGTGTATCTCATGTACGTGTAGTAGGACATGCTGCTTTATGTAAGGCCTTGGAAGTATCTGGGCATAAACTAAGTGAACTGCTTTTATTACTGGGTTGTGAATACTGTCCGACTGTGACTGAGTTTAGTGTGGACTTTAAGTTTGAGAAGGTCAGACAGGCCTACTTAGCTGAATCGTCTGGTTTAAGCTGGTTACGGAGTAGTAGTGGGAGTAGTGGGGGTCAGGAGTACTTGCAGAAATTCTTACGGGCTAAAGCTTGTGTGGAGTACCATCCGGTCTTGACTGAGAATGGGAACTTAGTTTGTTTGAAAGGTGGTGAGCCGCCTAGTGATTTAGATCTTATTTTTGGGAAGCGATTGCCGGATAGGGCCTACTTAGACTTTGCTAAGGGTAGTTGTTCCTTGGAGTACTTGCGCGGTCTGGCTTTTCAAGAGATGTACTTGATATGTCCAGATGAAGTGTTTAGAGCTATTCGTGGACTGGTGGATGAGTTGTACCGAACGGGAGTTAAGTTTGTAGTGGAAGGTTTAGAGGGCCGGAAGGAGAGGGATGCTTATGTATCAGCGCATGAATCGGGGGTGGGATTAGAATGGAAGAAGGAAGTTGGCTTGGTGGATGGTTTATCAGAGGCGGTGCAGATCTTGATTTTTTGGCTGGCTAAGCAAGATGTAGGTTTATTAGATCGGGTGTTTGTTTTTAATGCGGTTTGGGATGAGATAGAGTACCAGGAAGAGATAGATTGGAGTGTTTTAGAGTTTGTGGAAGGGGCTAAGTTTGGGCTGGATGTAGTGGAGAACGTCTGTCGGCTGGGAGGAGGAAGTGCTAAGGAGAGTGGGAGTGAGATGGGTTTAGATCCAGTGAATGGATGGCGGATGGCTGGAGTTCTTCAGAGTATTAGGAAGAAGAAGGAAGTGCCTGGGGAGGCTTTTAAGTACTTGAATAAGAACTTAGGGTTTTGTAAGGCTTTACTTCGTTTTTGTGATAAGAATCCGGGGATAGCTCCGGCTTTAGCTAGTGATCTGGCTTGTTTAGTAAGGGCAACTGAAAGGAAATAAAGCAGCGATTATCTGTAGATTAACCAATAAGTTGTGAAACTAGTGGGTAGTGGTCGGGTTAGTTACTGGCGGTATCTCTATCTTTGTTTTGATTTGACAATAAAATCAGGATTTGATCCAGGAGTATGTTTAAGCAAGTAAGATTAGGGTTAGTATTTTGGTCTGGAGTTGGGTTGGGGTGTTTAGTCTTGGTTCGGCCTTTGCGTGCTGAGGAAGCAGTTAATGCGAGTTTTAAAGTACCTACTAGTCTTGATGCCACGTATAATGCTCCTACTCAGATAGTGAATAATTGGGCTCCTCCTACAAATCCGTCTATTCCAACCTGTCCTGATAATAATCCTTAATCAATCAATAAAGTCACATTAATACAAGTTGAGTTATGTTAAGATGGTATTGGGTTATGTTAAGATGGTATTGGATTATGTTAAGTTGGTATTAAGATGGTACTATTGCTATCTTAAATATAACATAACTGTAGTGCAGCCATACGACCACTATCTAAACCAAATACAAACCAAATACAATCTAAACCCAAACCAAACACAAACACAATACCAACACAATCTAAACACAAGCCAAATTAGTTTTGCATATCTTATCTACAATTCAATATGACGTCATCTCTCACTCATACCTTTATTTACTTAATAAAAGACACCATTTATCTCAAGGATATCTTTATTAGAGTATGTATTAGTTAAGATGGACTTAGTATTAGGCACTACATTAACATAGCATAACATAACTTAACTTAATGTTATCTCAATTCAATTCATTGGAAGTATTACCATATGGGGTAATTGTAAAATTTTACGATGGCCCGTAACGAGAACTCTTCTAATAATCGCCCATCTAATCGTTCATCTAATCGCCGGATTGGTTTTGGCGGTAAAAAGAGTGAAGAACCCGCCCTTGACCTGGAAGCCAGTGATTATTCAAGTGAAGGTGATTATGAGCCCGCTCAGACTCCAGAAGCAATGGAATTAGATAACGATGATGTTTATAATGTGCTAGAAACCATTGAACTTGAATGGCCTTCTTTAACAGTTTGTTTGTCACACGACCAGGAAAGTGTTTATATTGAAGCAACCCCCGATCAGTCTCCTTTGGTTTCAGAACTCACTCAACTTTCCATTGATATTTCGCGACCTTCTCGTAAATCTATCTCTAAACTAGCTACACACCAACTGCCAGCCCAAATCAATCGAGTCCGTGCCCAACCCAATCACATTGTAGCTATCACTGATCAGTCCTTATCTATCTTTACCAATGATATGCAACACCTGAGCACTAAACCCATTAAAGGTGGATTTGCCCTGGCAGTTACACCTCAGGAAATCTTCTATGGTAATGGCTCCCAAGTCGTTCTCGAGAATACACTGGAAAAAGATGCTCCTCAGACTATTGCCACACAAACACCTCAACCCAATCCAATTGATACTCAGGCCACTGAAGTCTTCTCACTCTGTCCTTTTGCAACTAACACTGCCTTAGTTGCCACTACAGCCTTATCAGTAGCTGATTTCCGATCGGGCGAACTAACCCAAATCTACCAAAGTACAGTTGACATCAATGCCGTAGCTTACAACTCCGAAAACCACATCATCATTGGTGATGATACAGGAACACTCACTCTCTTTGATAAGCGAGCTAGTTCTATTTTAGAAACTATTTCTTTCCATCGTTCACCTATCACCCATTTAGCTTTTGCCACTCCAGAAGTCTTTGCTTCTAGTTCTGATTGTGAAGTTGTTCTTTGGGATACTTCCTTTACTGAAGAATGGGAGTACCATAAATACTTAAACTTCGTACACCAAGGACAAAGATACTACAAAGACTTTGCTTTTATTGCTGATAATACTTTAATAACTACATCTTTAGATGGTTTGTGTCTTTTCACACCGGGAGTTTTGATAGAGGAGTAGAATAATGTCCCAAAAAGGCAAATTTTTATGTCAACTCCAAGTAAGCGACAGATCATGCGCGATATGAAGCGACTTATCGATGAGCCTCTTGATATGATTATGGCCGCTCCAAGTAAAACTGATATTATGGACTGGCGAGCTATTATTTTTGGCCCACAAGATACTCCATTTGAAGATGGCGTTTTTGAATTAAAGATAAGATTTACTGAACAATATCCACAACATCCTCCAGAAGTTATCTTTATCTCTGAAATGTTCCATCCTAACATCTACAAAAACGGAGAACTATGTTTGGACATTCTTAAAAACAAATGGAATCCAACTTATGGCGTTGGTTTAGTCTTGCTTTGTATTCAGTCTTTGCTAAATGATCCCAATACTGAATCACCAGCCAATTCCGAGGCTTCTGAACTGTATCTAAAAAACAGACCAGAATATATCAATCGAGTCATGGCTACAGTTGAGAAGTCTTGGCGACAACCAGTTGGACACTCCTAGCCAGTAAGTTCCAGAGCCAGTCAATCAAAACGGGTATTTAGACTCTTTTTCAGCCCAATCATAATAGGACTATCGCCGTGTGTAAGAAGAATAAAGAGATGGCATTAAGTTTATCATTAAGTTTATTGTAATATCTAGTTGGGTTAGTATTTGATAGAGTTGAGTTAGTATTAAGTGTGGCACGCCGAGCATGAAGCTCGTCCCGTTTGAAATACAAAAGACCTCGGCATGTGAGACTTGGAACTTATCTTTATTGAGCCAAAGTACCAACCAAATGAGTCTCCTTTCTGTCTCTAGGACCAGGAATACAACCTTTCATCCCTAAGGGTAGATTTAGAAGTGGGTGGTGCTATCTTTATTCGACTATACTTACTCGAGAGTTTTAGATAAGCTTTTATAGATTAGATGGTGTTATTGGGTTGGATTGGATAGGGTTAGTATTGGCCAACACCGACTCTATTAAAGACGTTTCTTGAGACGAGTTAGTATTGATTTGTTAAATAAATATGGTTGTGTGAGGATGACGTCATATTGAATTGTAGGGTAGATATGTAAAACTAAATTAGTCGAATCAGATTGACTCTATTAAAGTTGCAAGGCGTAATTAGCTGGTAAAACATTAGGTAGATCTTTGGGTTGGGTTAGTAGTGGTCGTATTGGTTTAGTATTAGGCTGGTATTGAATAGATATACTTAGAAAGTAAGTCTTTTTGATATTCTACTAATTTAGAGAATTTGCTTGGCTAAGACTAGAAGATCTTTGATATTGATATAGTATAGTCTATATATAAAAATATAAGATAGCAAATTGCAAAATGAACAAAGGCATGAATAGATACTCTTTGAATGTTTATCAAGTAGTTTGCTTGGTTATTGGTTTGTGTTGTGTCTGGTGTAGTGCTGTTAGGAATTCAGATAAGATGGAGTTGTCTGCTAGATTTAAAAGGCCCGTGTTAGCTAGAAATAGTCAAATAGTATCGGAATATGATGAGATAACCAATGCAATAGACGATCTGAAATTCGTAAGGAATACACTATCAACGCGAATAAATCAAATAAAGCAGGGCCAACAGAGCCGCGAGGAAACAGAACGAAAGGCTTATGAGGGCTTGGAGTCAACCCAATGCAGTCGCAGCTTCCTTGACGAATTAAAGGATATATTCGGACCGAGGAAGATTATGTTACTATCTCAACTAGTTAAAATAGAAATACAACGGCAAAGTCTTGATATAATTACCCAACAAATGGAACAATGGTTAGAGGAAAGCAAGAATACCCAGATGCAACCGGGACCGCGAATAAAGAGCATATGTAAGCTAGCAAATATAGTACAACAACTAAAACAAATTAAGAGTGACGCAATGGACCCACAAAATCAATCTCCGAATGCCGAAATAAGCATAGTTGAAAATGGTCTAATCGCAATAGGTGTCCAATGCAATTCCCATGAATTAAAAAGCCGAATCAAAATGATCATGATAGAAGAACTAAAGAAAATACCACCTAAGATTGATACGTTAAACTGGGACGATATAACTCAAGTTATAGATCCAGTGATAGATCAATTATTGAAACATGATGAACCCAAAAGCCGCGACAACATATCTAGGATAATTAAAGAAACGCTAGCTCAACTTGATGGTACATCTAAAAACATGGAAGTCAAAAGTGAAAGTGAAAGTGAAC
>NW_026250627.1:0-16964 GCF_024244095.1 Nematocida homosporus | reverse complement strand
GACCTGAAAGTATCTATCTCTCTTTTGGGTTGATAGCCACTTTCAAAACATTCGCAAAATAGTGCGAACTCGAGTTAGTATAGTTTGTCCGTGTATATTTTAAACTAGTAGTTGTTAGATTTTCAAACAAAGCATCTTTATTGTATTATGTCTCGCCACCCTCGGAACCCACAATCTCGGGCCAGAAAGTGACGAGCTTCGCTTTCTGCAACTAGTTTTGAAATTTCAAGTTCGGCGAGTTGCAAAACTGGCGTGCAACACTAACTACACCAAGGCAGATGTGCCTAAAATGCGATAAAACAAAAAGTCAGAAACTATCTCTATTAGGTTTAGAAAAGCTAGCTTAGGCCTGGAGTGACCATTATAGTAAAACCATGTATAGTGCCCAATCAGGAATAGTTCCTATGACTAATACAATTCTATTAAAGACATACCTCGATACAACATACTAACCCATTTATTGAATGTAGACGACAATGGATGCGAAAATGACGTCATACTCTACCAACCCAATACTAACATAATAACAACAGAATACTAACCTAATAAACAAGTGACTTGGTATGTAGAAGGAGTAGTGGTTGTGTACTGGCAATCTCCAATTTATCTTACTAGAATCTATTCTTTTTACTTCTCTTATCTTTCCCTAATCATGCCTAGTTCTAATTTGAAATAAGAAAAGACCAATAGTGGTAAGATCAAGTATACAACTAGCAAACATCATTCTAATCAATGAACTGGCATGATAAATGTCCAATCTACCCCCTGACAACGGCAAATGGCTTAATTTTTTTACCCCCCGGTATGAATACCCTCTCTGATACCAACATTAAATCGGATGCTAAATCAACATCAACCATTGATTTAGATATCCAACCAACCCCCACTACCGATCTGACCTCTCGCAAACGAATTGTCCTACTTTGCCGATTTGTAGCTATCTATTTCTTTGTTCATATTCTTATATACTCATCTCATAACTTTCGCGAAACTATTGGCAAGGAGATCTTTGGTCTAACTTCAGCCCAATATTCACTAGTAGAAATGACCAGTGCTGTTAAGCTTATTGGAGCCGTAGGTGGAACTTGGGTTTGTCAAAAAGGCCTTCGTCCTCTTTATATCGCAGGCTTGGCCTGTTTAGTCTTTGTGACCGCTTTAAGTCTTCTGATTATGCAAGTTACAACTCAGGCTTTCGTTAATTTATTGTTAGGAATGACTATTATTATGTCGGAATCGGCTATTCTGCCAACTATTGATGCTGAATGTCTCTCTGTTCTGGCCAAGTACGACTTACGAGGTAAGTTTGGGATTGTCAGAATGTTTTCTACTATTGGACATGCCATGGCCTACCCTTTGAACTACTCAATCCAGCGCTTTGTCTTGCGGCAAACAACTATTGCTACTAGTGTTCTGGTGAACAGTATGATTTTTGGAATTATCTCTATTATGACTATTATGGTGGCAATTGGGACAGTTGAGAGGGTTAAGATTGAAAAGAAGGCTAGTAGTAGTAGTCAAGAGGAGAGTAAGTATTCATTCACTTCATTTTCACCTACTTTTATCTTATTGATTATCTGCTCATTAGGAAGTGGTCTGTCGCGATCATCGTTGCAAACTTATTTAACTGAGTACTTGCTTACTCTTCGTTCTAAGTCGCCTAATGATGGCTTTGTTTCGTTTGTTTACTTCTTTAGAACTCTTTGTGAACTGTTTGTTTGGTGGATTGTTATCTGGCTAGGAAACAAGGCTTGTTTAGAATTACTTTTCCCGTTAGCTATTCTTTTGGGTGCTACTCGGTCTTTGCTTTACTCAATTGATCTTTCTCGGCACTCGGCACTCTCTTTAATTCCTTATCTAGCTGAGTTTCTTAAGTCTACTTATTCGGCTCTTTTCATCTATGTATCGGTGCAGTTGGCTTATAAGTACTCGCCTAAGGACCAAAAGACTCTAGCCCAGGGTATCTTTACTGGTGCTTATAGTGCCTTTGCGGCATTCGTAGCTGGTGTTATTGGGTATATTGTCTTCTCTACTTCTAGTCTTTCTGGAATTGCCACTCGCCAGCGCCTCTTTGGTATTGTTGGCTGGCTTGGTGTTTTATCGGCCCTACTTGCCAGCACGATTTACTTCAAACACCGGGCCAAACCCTCTTCCTAATCCAATCTTCCCCTAACTAATCGGACTATCACCACTCCGGCAAACATCTAATAAACATCTTAGACATCTTGCTATCTCATTACTACCATTTTAATAACATTTTAATAACACTAGATTACCACTATCTCATTATCACCATTTCAGTACTATTTCATTACTACTATCTCATTATTACCATTTCAGTACTATTTCAGTACTATTTCATTAATACTATCTCATTATTACCACCTCAACCCAATTCTAATACCAGCTCAACATCATCTTAATACCATTCTAATACCATCCTAATTCTACCATTCTAATACCATTCTAATACCATCTCAATTGAGAATTAGAACTGGCTTAAAACAGACAATAAACTAATACCAAACTAATAGTAAGTCGATCTATTTATTAATAAACTCTATAGCAACATAGTCCACATCTATTCCTCCCCTCTAAAACATCCCACACTCCTTACTACCCCTTAACCAGCACCTAATACTACCTTAATACTACCCTAAAACACCAACCCAACCCAAACCAACCCAATACTATCTTATCTAAACTCAAAACTAAACTAACTCAAAACTAAACTCAAAACCAACTTAGCTACTACTAGCCTTATCTTTTAAAGTCTGTTCAATTTTCTCTCTAATCCTTCTTTTATCCCTTTCAGTCTCTGTGCACTTACGCTTACCTTTTTTATACTGATTAAGACTAATTCTTCTTCTATCTACTGACTTAGTTACTCGTTTCTTTAAATAGACCCCCTGCACCATTATTTCGGAATTTTCACTATTTTTCTATTTAACATTCTCTATGCTTATCAATGTTATCTAGTTTGTTTATTTATTATTCAAATCAAACATTCAGAGATCAATCTATGTCTCTATTAGTGGCATTCGGGCGAATCTTAAAAGAGCACTGATTTATAAACACATGCCAGAGAAAGAAAGAAGACCAAGAGATAATCAGATAATGAATATCACCCATTTCTCAGATGAAATAGATGAGGCCGATGAAAGGGAAGACTATCCCATGGACCATTTCTCCTCAATGGCCTTCTATCGCAAAGAGGATCCACAGGAGTACGCGTTTCCGCCTGAGGAGAGGCAAAAGGAGTATGAGAAGTGGCGAAACAATCCGGAATGGGAGTGGCGCAGTGACTATAAGGACGAGTATGCGTGGGATGAGCGCAAGAAGAAGTCTCCTGAGCCCACTCGCAAGAAGTCTAAGTTTAGAGTTTGTACTAATTGTGGTACAACTTCAACACCTTCGTGGCGGCGTAGTACCAACAACAAAATGCTACTTTGCAATGCATGTGGACTCTACCAAAAGTTGCATGGAACCGATCGGCCCTACAGCATTACAGTCGATGGCAAAACCAAAGCCATTAAGAGCAGTATAGATAAAGGGGTGTGCCGCGGCTGTGGTGTAACTCAAACTTCGTTGTGGCGAAGGGGACACAGTGGCGAGTGGCTCTGTAACTCATGTGACCTATTGCATACTAAGCCTGCCCAAGTGGAAGAGGAGTACCAGTCGCAAGAGACCTGGAAGGAATATTCCGGTGAGTACCAAGAGTACCCTAACTGGCCGCAATACACTGAGAAGGACACGTATTCTCAGGCAGGATTTAGGTATGACGAAGAGAAGAACGATGGGTACTTTTCAGAGGGGGGGTTTAGAGACTTATAGGAATAAAAGAGGTGGTAAATTAAGCCGTAATTAATGGGAACTCTACATGAGAGTTGTTTACTTCATCCGGCCCAGGTTGTACGCAAGGAGTTTATGGCCCCAATAAGCACGGCTGGGCTGTGGGGGATTGAGGTGCAGTCGGGTAAGCATGTGCCAGCACGGGGCTTAGGCGATCGTTTGGCTTATGGTGCAGTGAAAGGTCTGCGGGCAATTGCTGACGTAGTGTTTTATCATCGGTATGTTCATCGGGCCATTGTTTTGGAGACAGTTGCAGCTATTCCGGGTATGGTGGGGGGAATGGTTCGTCATTTTCGTTCATTGCGGAACATGAAAGAAGATGCGCATATTCGGACATTGTTAGCTGAGGCTGAAAATGAAAGAATGCATTTACTGACTTGGATGGAAGTATCCCGGCCTTGGTTGATAGAACGGGTCATGGTCATGGCTTTACAAGGCATCTTTTTCAATGCGTATTTAGGACTGTATTTGCTATCTCCTAAGACAGCCCATCGTTTTGTTGGTTACTTAGAAGAAGAGGCGATTATTTCCTATTCAGAGATGGTAGATGAGATTGAGAAAGGGATTATTCCTAACACAAAAGCGCCTAGTATAGCCAAGCGGTACTGGAACTTACCGGACTCGGCCAATCTTTTAGATGTTACCTTGGCCATTCGTGCCGATGAAGCAGCACACCGGGATGTTAATCATGAACTAGCCGATAGTTTAGCAGAGGATACGGGATTGGAATAGTTTTAAAGCCAACTTAGATTGAGTTGAGTTGAGTTGGGTTGAGTTTAGTATTGAGTTGAGTTGAGTTGAGTTAATTGTTGAATTGAGTTAATTGTTGAAGTTGTTTGGATATCAATGCTATCTGAATAGTATCTAAATACCAACATAATACCACCTAAATACCATCTAAATACTACCTAAATATAACATACTCTTTATTAGTTTAAGTATCACTTAAGCAACACTGATTATATAAAAACGAACCAAAAGCAAACACTGCTGAATAAAAGAAAGGCTGGATATGATTTTAATATTGAATTAGAATTTGAGTTAATATTGATTTGAGTTGAGTTAGTATTGAATTAGGGTTTGAGTTAATATTGATTTGAGTTGGGTTTGTGTTAATGTTGATTTAGGGTTGGGTTTGGGTTTGAGTTGAGTTGGGTAGTGTTAAGTAGTGCTAGTCGGTTGATGGCTGGGTATTGGATGGTTGGAAAGGAGAGAGGAGGGAAATGGTGCGGGGAAAGGAGAACAGGAGAGATGGTTTAATAAATTAGGGGGAAGATTTATATGGGCATGTGGTGTATGGAATGGATGCGGACTCGACTGAATCGGAAGATTCCAGTTGGAGTGCAGAAGCGGATGCGGCGGGTGAAGTATTGGTTGCTGGGATACAGCAAGGAAGAAGTTATGGCTAGAGAAACACTATCTAACTACAAGAGCGGGTCGATAAAAGAACTGGGCATGCTTATTGCAGGTGCCTTTATGAGCCGGGTTTGTATGGATGCTTCATTAAGGGTGGCATTCGAGCGATTGCGGGCTAAGGAGAGGGCGGGTATTTCTAAGGCAGAGCAGTACAGTAAGTCACTTATCTTTCTTCAGAAGGTTGGAATGCAAAGTGATATCGCCAAGGAGGAAATAAAGAGGAACTACCTGACTATCCTGCCCTTTGTCTTCTACAACAACAAGGGAAGTATAGCTGTAGACATTAGAGTGGTTAGCATTGCAGTACTTAAGCTGGCTAGCCAAGACCGGTCTTATTACGTCCGCAGTGCAACCACGTACATAACATGCTTATCCGATCCTAAGGAAAAGGTCAAACTCAAAACCAATAGTGATCTTAGTTCGGGATAGTATTGGGTAATTATGAGATAGAGACGTTGTCTTAGATAAGTGATCCTGTCTGAGCGCACGCATTAGTATGGACTGTCTTTGGAATGCATTGATGGAAGAAGAGAAATGGCTAAAGCGTTGGGTTAAGATTGGAATAGCTGGAATTAGTCTGGGTTTAGTACTGGTAAGGGCTGCAGCCGATCTAGGCCAAGGTCAGCCCGGCGAGCAGTTAATGAAAACCAATGAAGCTGCTTATAAGCTTGTTGCCGGTGCGGCCGAGGAGCAGTGGGGCGTAATTAATCTGATTACCTTTATACTGCGCAAAGAAGACAACTCAACCATTGCCCATAAGGCGGCTGTTATTTGGCCAAAGGAGAACCAGGAAGTTCTAGAGTGCAAAATAACAGGGCCTGGTGGCAACGGTACAGCTGAGAAAGACCAAAAGTACAACCTGTTCTACAGCAACACTCGTGAACATGATAATGAAGCCCCCAATATAGAACTTCTAGTGCGCATGAATAAAGACAATCAAAGAACAGTTATCAAACGAATTGAAGGGGCGAAAGTGATTGGCAGTGCCGGGGCAGTTAAGGCATACGTAGTGTTTATTGCTGATCGAGAACGTCTAGGTGGAAAGTAAGTAAATAAAGATAGCAGTGTTTAGTAAATGTTTAGGCGGGTCGATAAGTAGTTTCACAAAGCAACAAACACATTATGTGAGCGGCAGGCCGATATAAATACCAACAAAAAGAGACATTAGGAATAGCCTATTGGCCAAATGAAAACAACTAATTTAAGCACAATAATGCCAGTCGATGACAGGATATTTAAGAGTGCAATTGATAAGAACAAGAATAAATAGCTGAGTGAATAAGTGTCCATGGAGAAGTCTTATTGCAAGTTTCGAATCTTGATGATTCTACCACTCATCTTTGTGGTTCTAGAAGCTCATATGCTTAACGAAAAGCGAAAGTCAAAACAAGAGGTGTTTCCTTATCTGTATCAGATTTATGAGGATCTCAAGCGCTTGTTCGGACAAGATCCTTCTAAGAACGAAAGCGTAGCTCCTGTTGAGAACCACTACATCACTGTGCCAAGCGAGTTTCATTACTCTGGGCATATAGCTAACCCCAATCCATTGGAGCATATTCTTCCCTTGAAGATGCAGTCTGGTCCCTCTACTTTGGTTGCCGATCCGGAACAAATAGATGAGAGTATAGCAGATGAGCTAGAGTTAGAAAGCCTTAAACCCGAAATAATGTTGAGTCCTTTGGGCACTGAAGAGTCCGGTTCATCAATACCGCCTGCCAAGATTGAGTCAACAAACTCCGTGCCCAATGGCAAGCTTGCTACCAAGGTTGTGGTTGGAGGCCAAAACGTCGAGGAACCCAATGTTGAAGCTAATGCTCTAGTTGAGAAAGTTGCCGAGAAAAAGATCCCAGCTAGTCCAGTAGTCGAAGGTGCCGATGAGTCAAGTGAGCAAACCAAGGTTCTACTTGAGAAGTTTAACGAAGAAAGCTCGCAAGACAAGTCATTAGGTGAGAAGGAAGAGTTAGGTGAAACTGCGGATGAATCTAACAGCCAATCAAATGCTACCGAATCTAAGACTCAGCTTAACCCAAGCACCGAGGCTCTTAACGAAGAAAACACTCAAGACAAGTCATTAGGTGAAACTGCGGATGAATCTAACAGCCAGTCAAATGCTACTGAATCCAACACTCAGCACAACCCAAACACTGAGGCTCTTAACGAAGAAAGCACTCAAGACAAGTCATTAGGTGAAACTGCGGATGAATCTAACAGCCAGTCAAATGCTACCGAATCCAACACTCAGCACAACCCAAACACTGAGGCTCTTAACGAAGAAAGCACTCAAGACAAGCCATTAAGTGAGAATGAAGAATCTAACAGCCAGCCAAATGCTACTGAATCTAAGACTCAGCTTAACTCAAGCACCGAGAGAGACGAGGAGTCAAACGCTGACACTAATGGCCTACTTGAGAGATCAGAGGACCTTGAAGAGTCTAGCACCGTGTCCAACATTCTAACTGGATCCTCTAGCACCGAACAACATAAAGCCAACACATTGCCGACTTATGTTCACCGCACTTCCAAGTCTGAAAGCAAACACCACGGAAAGAAGCACACCACCTCTGAATCAAAGCACTCTACATTGCCTCGCAAGAAGACACGCGGACACCACAGTAAGTCGAAGCGAACTGTTCGAGCAGTACCTGAAGCCCCAGCACGGCCAAGAAGCCCATCTCACAAAATGAGCACTACCAACGCTTTGCCACAAGAAACCTCGACTTCCACCCTCATCCCTAGTTCTAATTCTAACTCTACCACCGACCCCATTCCAAACAACACGCCTGCTCTTCTCAATCAATCCAATGAGCCACAACCCAAAGACATTCCTGCCACACAAGTCTCTAGTAAGACAGAGCCCCGAGTCGATGAGCCAAAGGAGCAGACTAGTACTCTTTCAGCTGAACCCGTAGTTGCTGAGACCAAAGCCGTCGCTAAGGAATTCAACGAGATAGTCCCTGTTTCTTCTACTCCAGACGAGTTGGTCGTTTCTAACCCTACCCAAGTAGTTGCTCGTAAAGAAGAAAGCACCGACGACAACGAACCAGATTACATCTTTGGAATCTCTCCTTTGAAACCAGTCCAAATAGAAGACGACACCGGAAGTAATGGCCAAATGGTACACAAAGTCCGTCTTCAAAAAGGATCAGTTCTCTTCTCCAAGCCTGCCATTGTCACCCAAGGTTCCGAATCAATCACCAACAAGCAGTTTGATGAGGGAATTTACGAAATCTCAGAAGGATTCTTTGTTATCTCCTCCAATAAGCGGCACTCCACCCCAAAGAACAATCTGCCCGCTCTTAACAACGATGCTGAAGAACTTGCCACCTCCGTGGTCATCTCCGAAATCACGCCAAATGACGAGCAGACAACCACACAAGATCAAGCAACTGTCTCAGAGAAGGAAGCTCCCTCAGAACAGACAGCCATGAAAGAGGACGAGCCCGCCACCGTTTCAAGCGAAGGTCAAAATGTACCATTAGAAGATGACAACGCCACGGTGTACTACGATGAGGATGATGATTCCGAAAGCTCAATTGGATTTGTACGACAATACATGTACAAGCCGGTTGGTAAGAAAAATCGCCGTATAGACAAAGCCTCCTACGAACAATACTACCCTAAGGGCCGAGACGGTAGCTCAGTCGATGACTCTACTTCTGTCAACAGCCAGAATACCTCCACTAGTTTCACCTCTGATAGTGGTCGGTCTTCTCCCAGTGCATGTAACAGAATGAGCACTCTCGTCACCCACAAACTAGTAGCCCGCCTAAACCCCAACACCAACCAAATCGTAATGTGTGCAGCCGCCCCTGCTCAGTAATACCTACCGCCCAGTAACAGATAGGAAAGGTCTTATCTTTACAACTTCTATCTTTGATAGATTTTTGAGCGGTTGGCTTGTTTGAGCCGCTGCTGTGTACCAGTTCTTGTAATAAAGAGCGATTAGCAA
The DNA here is from genome assembly GCF_024244095.1 of Nematocida homosporus. Taxonomy (NCBI): domain Eukaryota; kingdom Fungi; phylum Microsporidia; genus Nematocida; species Nematocida homosporus. The sequence goes on along the minus strand of NW_026250627.1, from coordinate 7,750 downwards.
CTAGTGTTTCATTAATTTCGTATTTCGTATTTCATTAACTCAACTCAACTCAACTCAACTTACCACACCACACCACACCACATCTCATCTCACCTCAAACCAACACAACACAACACAAGAGGAAAGCAAATCTGATTTATTTCATGTAGCGGCCTGTCCAGCACCTTTAGCCAGTTATTGCGAGCTGGTCGGGGGAGTAGGCTTATTCGTGGACGCATACTGGTGTTTTTTGATGGGACTAATAGCAGGATTCGGTTGGTTTTGATCTATCGCCACAGAGCCAGACTTAGAGTCGGTCTGAGTTGATGGAGCTTCCTGCTTATCTAGAGGGTTTTGTGGCGAAGATTTCTCCTTCTTTGGATTATAGCGCTGCTTGGGTTTGGATTTGTTCGGGTTATTATTGGGCCGTGGACCTACTTCCTTAGCAGCAGTCTTAGTCTCTTCATAAAGCCGTTTGAGTTGCGGAATTGTTTCTTGCTTAAGCGTATTAAGCTCTTTGACCAAAGCTTGGCTCTGGCACTCAAGTTGGGCATACTCTTCATAGATAGTGTTTGTCATGACTTGAATAGGTGGGTTCGTTAAATCACTGACTTTCTTTAATGGAGCAGGCACGACATGCACATGCTCATTAAGCACATCTAGCATATAGTTTTTGGTGTGGTAGTAAGAATCCTTGGCCGCTTCTTTATCCAGAAGATTGGTTGGGCTTGGGTTAGTATAAATAGTCATCCAGTTATTAAGAGCACTGGGAATAATAGTGTCTTTAAGATAGACCAAAAACAAGCCGGCTTGATTGTTATTTTTGGCTAGATTCGCAAATTGGAAAAGACCATTAACGGCACCTTCTTTGGCCTTAGATAGTAACCGATTGGCAAGAATATCTGTCTCAGAAGGAAGGTTTATATGGGTCACATTGACCTGGTACTGGGTTTCTAAAGACATTCGTGGCTGTAAGTTAGGTAATGGACTTTGCCGAGGAGTAGATAAGATTTCCGTAATAGGTCGATCATCCGACTCATCTACCATAAGCACTTCTTCCTCGTTGGGCTCGGGCTCAGGAGCATTGAAACGTGCTTCTCGATCGCGTGTGTTCAAGAGATAGTCGCATCTGGCCTCCTTAATATATCTTTCGAGCTCTTTGCGTACATAGTATCCAAGTGGAGTCTTACCTTCACACACACGTCTAATGAAGTCCTTGATAAAGAACGTATAGTTGCACTGTGTGCAGCGCCGCGAAACTTGTGGTTTTTGGCCATTTCCAGCTGTTTCTCGGCCACAGACGGGGCAGGGCACATTGTAGAATCCGGTGGCAACTGTTTCGCCTTGTTCAGCTTTATTGGCAGCTTCGGCAGCTGCTTCAATCAATAGGTACTCTTTCTCGGTCATTTCTGTTCTTCTCCGCTTGACTACGGGAAGATCGCTTACATTGCTGATGCTAAGACTATCATTTGGAGATAGTGCGGGATTGTTCGTATTAGAATGAGTCATTTCGAAGATTTTTAGCGAAAACGTGGTTTAGTATTGGGTTGATATGGGATAGAGTTGAACTGAGATGGAAAAAGATGGGGAAAAGAAAGTAGAAGTTGGCATTGCGTTGGTTTGGTGTGGGATTGAGTTGGGTTGGTGTGGGATTGAGTTGGGTTGATGTGGGGTTGAGTTAAGATAAGTTAAGTTGAGTTAAGTTGAGTTAAGTTGATGGATGATTGAGTTAGTTGTTAAAATAGAACTGTTAAAATGTGCTAATGATGATTTAGTTAGTATTGAGGTGGGATGGAGTGGGGTTTGGGTTACGAAAGGGCTTGACTAATGGCGGAATAGTATCTTTTGGCAATTGTGATTGCTTCTTGTTCGGACGTAATGTTGGCATTGACCGGCAGACTTTCAATGTCCCGGGAACTCTTATCGGCCTTTTGGAAGACTTTAACCAAGAGGGGCTTATGTTGGAATAAACGGGCTGTGCTTTTCTGAAGGCTTTTTAGATCAAGACTCTTTTCAATACAGAATTCAATCTCGCCAAAGGTTTGAATGATTTGCTCAACTACAGTGGTGATGCTTTCTGATGATTCGGCTGCCTTTTGAGCCGCTAGAGCTTTCTTTTCCTTCTGAAGTGATTCTCGGTCCGTAAGAGATTTAGAAATCTGTAGGAACTCTTGAATGGTCGTATTGGTGCGGTGGTGGTTTTTTAATGCATGATCGTTTATCTCATCATGCTTTTTCATGGTTTCAAGATAGTCTGCTCTTCCTTTTTGGGTACACAGTAGTTCTAAAGCCGCCAGAAGTTCAGCTGAAACGGTTGCTGTGTACTGCATGCGCTTCTTTTCTTCTTTGATGCTTTGGCGCATCATGGAAAAGAGCTCTTGGGTTGATTGCGATGTATCATAAGAAGTTTCCGAAAGAGTGTCCAAAAAGAACTCCATCTTAACTAGCGGATCTTTCTCTACTTCAATTTGCCGGCGGGCATTTTCAATACTCTTCATAATACTAGCCGGCGAGTCTTGCGGAATATTACTGGCCACTATCTCCTGTAACCCGCCAACCAGGACATTAAGACACTCAAGCCGGTCCTCAGGCGAGTCCGGATGTTTATGACTCAAGACCAGAAAGGCATCCTCAACTAAAGAGCGCATATCAGCACTTTCCAAAAGAGACATTTGCTCGCGAATCGTGTTTCTCTTGAGAGAGTAGTGCGGAATGAATTCTAAAGGAGCGGCTACCTGGGCATTTCGGCGCTGAATCTCTTCCAGTAAATCTTCACATACTTCATTGAACTGAGACTCAGAAAAGAAGAAGACCTTCTCAACAGCCTCTCTTTTCATGCCTTCAACCTTAGTAGAAGGCTTACATCCTAAAAAGTCCCTGAAGACTTTCTTTCGTCTTTGAATTTCATCTTGCGCCTTGTTTTCCATAGAGTTTCAGCTGTTTTGCCTTTTATGGCCGTATCTATAGCAACCAATCCGAGTTTTTTTACATGGCCGTTCGTAATGATCTAAAGCAAACTGCTCCTTTTCTATCTCGAGCCGTTCGCAAGACTCTTAAGACCATGGATATATCTAAACTAACTGAAATACAACAAAAGGCAATTGTTCCGGCCTTAAACCATGAAGACGTCCTAGGCATAGCCAATACGGGCTCCGGAAAGACACTAGCCTTTCTTATTCCCGCCGTACAGATGCTCCTGAAGACCAAAGACCTTAAATCCCCACGAGTACTAGTTATTTCTCCCACTCGAGAACTAGCCATGCAAACCAGCCGAGTAGCTAAGAAGTTACTGGCTGCTGTTCCAGGGGCAGAAGCTACTTTACTGGTGGGAGGCACTAAGAAGTCCGAAGAGTCCGCACTGATCAAACAAGGCAGTGCGATTCTAGTATGTACTCCAGGCCGTTTACTAGACCATTTAGTTAGTGGCTTATCTCTGCAGAAGATCAAAATGGTTGTTCTTGATGAATCCGATCGGATTTTAGATATTGGCTTTGAAAGGAATATGCTGGAAATTCTATCCTATATTCCCAAGAAACGCCAAACTTTAATGTTTAGTGCGACAGCTACTCCTAATGCATTAACCAGAGCGTGGCTATCTCGTAAGCATGCAGTGGTTGAGGTCAAGGAGGATAATCAAGTTACAGCGGTTGGTTTACAACAGTCTTATATTGTGTGTCCCGAAGAGAAACGGTTTTCAGTCTTGTTTTCCTTGCTTAAATCAACATCAGATAAGATTATTGTGTTTTTTTCAACTTGTGCTTCAGTAGTGTATCATGGCGACCTCTTTACTTTGCTTAAATTCAATGTTGGTCTCTTGCACAGTGGAGTAAAGCAGGACAGACGAGCGAGAGTCTTTGACTCCTTTTGTTCGGGCGATTTACAGATTCTCTTTAGTACTGATGTTGCGGCTCGAGGTCTAGATGTGCCAGGAGTTAGTTGGATTGTCCAGTACGACCCGCCTACTGATCCTAAAGAGTACATTCATCGAGTAGGCCGTACAGCTCGAGCGGGCAGTACAGGTAAAGCTCTACTATTCCTACTGCCTTCTGAACGCATTTTCATTCAGTACTTGAAACATCTTGAGATTGTAGTGGAAGAGTGGGTCTTTAGTGAACCCAAAGACATCACCGACCTGTACATCAAAACAGTTTCTAACAACTACTACCTGGAAAAGAGTGCCAAAGAAGCACTTAGATCTTACCTCCAGGCATATGCCGGGCACAAGCTAAAGAAGGTCTTTGATGCCACCAAAATAGAGCTGCACCAAATCGCCCGTTCGTTTGGGCTTAACCAGATGCCTAATATTGATATTACTATTGGTGCCAGCAAAAAGTAAAGTACTTGGCCCAGTTAGTGTTATGTGATGCAATGAGATTGAGTGACAAGATAAAATTAGGGATAGAGCAGCAGGTACACAGCAATAAATTGAATGATTAGAGTACTAATTGTAATTGGGTTAGCATAATAACTCCAGACGAACTCCATCTTAACTAATACAACTCTATTAAAGACATACCTCGATACAACATACTCGACCATTTATTGAACGTAGACGACAATGGATGCGAAAATGACGTCATACTCTACCAACCCAATACTAACATAATAACAACAGAATACTAACTTAATAAATAAGTGGCTTGGTCTGAGGAAAGAGTAGTGGTTGTGTAACGGCAATCTACAATAAGTAAACCGTTTATAGATTAGAAGGTGATTTTTTGATCTTCTTGTATATGTAATTGACGCGATGATCAAGAGGCACTTGGCCTTTACGAGTGCGTTTTTGGAATTTGCGCTTCCATTCTACTCGCTGGCGAAGTTTCTCTTCTTTTCGTTTTTCTATCTCTATCTCTTCTTTTTCTCGCTCTTCCCGGCGTTTTTGGTTTTCCTGGTGCAGTCTTTCCAAATATGGTAATGGTTTAGAAGGAGTTGATAATGGAGTTGAATTGAAAGTTGGTGCAGGAGTTGCAAAAGTAGATTTAGATGTGGATTCAGGCAGAGACTTTAGAGCTTGAGCCACGGCGGCTTCTCTTCGTTGGGACTCTTTTTCAGCTAGTATTCTAGTCCGATAAGCACGACGTTCATTCCAAACCATTGAAAATTTTGGGCTGAGTTGAGTTTAGATTGAGTTGGATTGGGTTGAGTTGAGTTTGAGTTGAGTTGGGTTGGGTTGAGTTGGATTGTGTGTGTTTGAGTTTGGATTGAGTTGAGTTAGATGGGATTAAGTTGATATTGAGTTTGGATTGACAATATCTGATAATTACAGTGAACAATGATTGTTGTACTCTACTAACTTAATAACAACTTAGTACTAACTTAATAACAACTTAATGTTGCACGCCAATCTTGCAACTCGCCGAACTTGAAAGTTCAAAACTATTTGCAGAAAGCGAAGCTCGTCACTTTCTGGCCCGAGATTGTGGGTTCCGAGGCTTGCGAGACAGAATACAATAAAGATGCTTTATTTGAAAATCTAACAACTACTAGTTTAAAACATACACGGACAAACTATACTAACTCGAGTTCGCACTATTTTGCGAATGTTTTGAAAGTGGCTATCAACCCAAAAGAGAGATAGATACTTTCAGGTCTTTCGCTCTCTTCCTTTCTTATCTGAAAGTGCTTTAAAGCAACAAACTCTCCTTTTATTGTTCAATTCTTATCTCTTACCATATTCTATGATATAAACAGATCTAGTATAATCGTTGAAAAGAGGCCTTTATTCGTCCTGCTATTGGGTTAGCAATATGTTGTTCGGATCAATGTTTAGCAATAATGCATCTTGATCTATGCCTAACAATAATCAATACTAACCACACGTACACCTCTTTACTCAAGTGTATGTGCCAGCATCTGTAGTATAGTTCCTGGCTCCGGCAAGTAAAAGCTAGCACCAGATTGCCGTATTGGGTTAGTATTGTTATCATAACCCAATCCCAATCCAAATACCAACCCAATAGAGAACTCCTTTACCTTTATACTAACCCAATTACTACCTCAGCTCATCCTATTCAAGTACTTCTGTCAGTGTTGGCCAATGAACCATATCCAACTCATGATGATGGAAATACTAAAATGTCAGCGGACACCTCTAATGAAGTGTCTAAGAGCTTGTCATCCTCATTGGGTTAGTATTGGGTTGAAGGTATTCAGTAAGGCCTGTAGCATAAATCTTTAGGCAACTGCTAGACGGTTGTTTGTGTTTTGGAAGATTAGTATTAATAGCTAGGCATTCACAAGTTGGGAGATCTTTGCCTTTCGTGGTCCTGGCACTGCAAATCAACATTGTTGAATGATGACTCCAAAGAAGGGCAAGTTATATCCGGCAAAATGATAAGAACCTCAAAAGGTTCCTTCATAGCACTCAACTCTGAGTTTTCGAACAGTGCTAAGAGTTGGGCTAGGACTAATAAACCAGCAGGGCCGCGAGGATGCGATATCTCAACACTTTCCACGTTGAGTATGATTTTACTGAACTTCTTTAAGACATCTAGTAACTTCATCAGTTCACTTTCTTCCCAATCAAGGTTCAGGGAAAGCGTATCTTTAGCTTGCAACGAAGTGCTAGATAGTCCATACTTTCTGGGTTGATTATCTTTGTTGATATCAATCATCCTCTAAATAGGGGTGGGTTTCATATTCTAATACGCACCGGTCACAGATACTTTTAAACTCCCAGATAAGCTTTTCTTGCTCTGGGTCTAACCCAATACTAAGCCAATCCTGTTGATCCAACTCGGATAGTTTAAGTCCATATCTATTAAAAGATAACGTAGAATCTTGATCAGCAGATTTGCTAGTTGAGGGAAGTTTACCGTCCATGTCTGATTCGTTAGTTTGGGGATTGCTTGATTGAGTTCTTGAAGTAGAGGGTTCTGAGTCTGTGGGCTTCTGTTCACTTTCACTTTCAACTTCCATGTTTTTAAACCTATCATTAAGTTGAGCTAGCGTTTCTTCAACCATGCCTGATTCGTTAGTTTGGGGATTGCTTGATTGAGTTCTTGAAGTAGAGGGTTCTGAGTCTGTGGGCTTCCGTTCACTTTCACTTTCACTTTTGACTTCCATGTTTTTAGATGTACCATCAAGTTGAGCTAGCGTTTCTTTAATTATCCTAGATATGTTGTCGCGGCTTTTGGGTTCATCATGTTTCAATAATTGATCTATCACTGGATCTATAACTTGAGTTATATCGTCCCAGTTTAACGTATCAATCTTAGGTGGTATTTTCTTTAGTTCTTCTATCATGATCATTTTGATTCGGCTTTTTAATTCATGGGAATTGCATTGGACACCTATTGCGATTAGACCATTTTCAACTATGCTTATTTCGGCATTCGGAGATTGATTTTGTGGGTCCATTGCGTCACTCTTAATTTGTTTTAGTTGTTGTACTATATTTGCTAGCTTACATATGCTCTTTATTCGCGGTCCCGGTTGCATCTGGGTATTCTTGCTTTCCTCTAACCATTGTTCCATTTGTTGGGTAATTATATCAAGACTTTGCCGTTGTATTTCTATTTTAACTAGTTGAGATAGTAACATAATCTTCCTCGGTCCGAATATATCCTTTAATTCGTCAAGGAAGCTGCGACTGCATTGGGTTGACTCCAAGCCCTCATAAGCCTTTCGTTCTGTTTCCTCGCGGCTCTGTTGGCCCTGCTTTATTTGATTTATTCGCGTTGATAGTGTATTCCTTACGAATTTCAGATCGTCTATTGCATTGGTTATCTCATCATATTCCGATACTATTTGACTATTTCTAGCTAACACG
>NW_026250573.1:0-2853 GCF_024244095.1 Nematocida homosporus | reverse complement strand
CACATTTTATTTATAAGCCACAACCGATCAATATCAAAAGTATTCCAGTCGTCCTTTGTAAATTCAGTTTATTGTAAGTACAAACCCCAATACTAACCTCGCCAGTCTCCACTTTAAAGTGAGTTATCTACAGGAGTGTAGTGCTGTAATACTTATCGGCCTGACCCCGATTGCAGCAAGTGCGAGTAAAATCTCGAATTAGAAATCACAAGCTCCTATTGGGTTAGTATTTATATTATGAGTTTGCGAACGATCCCAAGACGACGTACAATAAAGAGAACTTAAGTTATACCAACTCAATACTAACTCAAACCCAACTCAATACTAACCACTTCAAAATCGGTCTTTAGTTGAGTATGTGTAGATAAGAAGTCTTTATCTTCCCTTGGGGCACAACAATTAGATAGTATTGTAGTAGTGAGTATTCAGTAGTGAGTAATGATCAAATTGATCGAATTAGTATTGGATAGTGGTCTTTTGACAGCACTACACTAACTCAACTTAATATTAACTTAACTAAACCCAACCTAATCCAACTAAATTTGATATTGATCAGGTGTGGCTTATAAATAAAGATGCCGAGTTGTAAGGTTGTAAAATGAATCGAAGTATGAATGTGTTAGTATTAGATGTTTATCGAGTGATTTACTTGCTGGTTGGTTTGTGCTGGGTTTGGTGTAGTACAAGTAGTGATTCTGAAGAAGTTTGTGCGCATAGTGAGGAATACGTGTTATATAGCATCGATGAAGCAGTGGGCCAGGTCGTGCATTTGCTTGAGTTTCATATAATCCAAGAGAAGCGAATATGCGAAATCAAGAGCCATAACATACGCCAATGTCTTGGTCAAGTAATAGAATCAAAAGAGACTATCGACCAGGGGTTAAGCCAAACTGACAACGATTGTTTCGGCCCAATTATGAAAGAGTACGAACGTATAGTAGGTTACTCGCCATCTCTAGTGGCCAGAGAAGTACTAATACATAAAAGTGTCGTGATAATAGCTCATAAACTATTAAGCTACATAAAAGGCGGTCTCGATGGTAAGTGTGTATGTAACAAGAACCTTATTGGAATATCAAATATAGTAGCTCAAGTGTCAGAACTGAAAACGATTAAGCTTGATCATAGGACTCTAGAAACACAACTGAAATCAAGCGAACTTAAGCGAACAGCAACAGAGATAGAAGAAAAAATAGCCAAGATTGAAATCAAAGTAATCGACTTAGCCAAAGACTACGATCTCGATGCATTCTACATACGATGGAACGAAGTCGAGGACGACGAAGAAGAACTAACTCAATTACTGAAAAAGGACGGTCTTACAGCAATACTCGAACTACTCCAAAAATCGGAAGCAATGGCAAGGAGCAAAACATCTGATGATATGCGGGAACTAGTAGCTGGTGTAGAAGCAGCTATATACGCTATAAGGGCAAAAATACAGGAATTAGAGAGCGATGAGAAACCCACAAGTAACATTAGCAAATCACACTGGGCGATCTCCGAAACGATATCCCAACAGAAGAGACATAAAGACAAAAGGGCCCTAAAAATAGCTTATCTTAAGTCCCTAAAATCACAACTATTCAGCATAATGGACCAATTAAATAACTCCCAAGTAAGTTATCTTACAATTTGCAGTAAGGAATCAAATAGCATTCGATACGATCTATCAACTTGTGATTCCAATTATCTTAATCTTGGGTTAGATGGAGAAGGTTGTACAATTGATTTAACCGATGAGCAAGGAAGGCTTCTTAAGAAGTTGCAAAAAAGCTCATCATGCGAGGCTTCTGTCGCTGTTTGGAGATTGTTTGATGTCAACGAAGTTAATAATCCCCGAAAGTATGAACTATCTATTACTACACCAAAACATGACGATATGCTTTCCCTGTCCCTTCATTGGGACGAGAGTGAACTGCTAGATTTACTAGGTGCCCTAAAGAAGATCAGTAAAATCAGTCTCAATGTGAAATCTATCGAGATACGGTGTATGAGAGCCCCTGCTAGTTTGTTTGTCCTAGCCCAACTCTTAACAATGTTTGAAAACCCAACGTTGAGTGCTATGAACAGTCCTTTTGAGATTTGGATCGAAGCGATGTGTAGAGATATTCCTTCTTCTGTGCCATCGTTCGACAACGCTATAAAACGGCGGCGGTTCCGAAAGCAAATTGAGAAGATCGACAGATCGCGATACATTATCAACCTGACAGTTAATGGGCTCACAACAGCTATAAAGAAATTCGTTTGGCCACTAGTAACCCACTTCCCAACATCCCTTATAGATCTATACTACCCCAATATGGACAAGATAGACTTTCTTGATGACGTCAACTGGATAGACCAATTCACCCTCGGCTTAGAATTAGACTACCAAAAGGACACTATTGTTAGTTTAGGTGCCAGAACCGCGAAAGGTAAAGTTCTCCCAACTTGTAAATACCTAACCATCATCACACGCCAAGTCCCAGAATCTACCAACTTCTCGAAGGTTTATGTCGTCAACCTTGATGGATATCTACAACCCAAATCTTCTAATGAGACAGACAATGTCTTAACTACCAAAATATTATTAAGCATTGATGTTTTAGTATCCTATGCAGTCTTTGGTCTTAATCAAACAGTGAATACCCAGATTTTGCGTATAATGAATATTCCGCGCGATCACACTATTGATGATGTTGTCTCTCTTGGCCTAAATCTGATTAATTCCTACAACAACCAGGTTCAACGCAATAAGGTATCGATTAAGTTATGCCCACAACCACCTAAGGTTTTCAAACAGCTAAATCAATTCAATTACCAACTCTTGGCACCCAATAAGTCAAAACACAACTTTAACTTACTTACTGC
>NW_026250670.1:0-55349 GCF_024244095.1 Nematocida homosporus | reverse complement strand
AGTGTTAAGAGCTGGGCTAGGACTAATAAACCAGCAGGGCCGCGAGGATTCGATATGTTGATGTTTTCCACATTGAGTATGATTTGACTGAACTTCTTTAAGACATCTAGTAACTTCATCAGTTCACTTTCTTCCCAATCAAGGTTCAGGAAAAACACATCTTTAGCTTGCAACACAATGCCAGATAGTCCATACTTTCTGGGTTGATTAGCTTCGTTGATATCAAACATTCTCCAAATAGGGGTGGATTTGAATACATAGTTGCATCTGCCACTTATAAACTTCCAGAGAAGCTTTTCTTGCTCTGAGCCTAACTTATTGTACAGCCCCGTCGAACCAACTCGAGCTGTTTAAGCCCATATCCATTAAAAGATGACGTAGAATCTTGGTCAGCAGATCTGCTACCCGAATGAGGTTTACCGTCCATGCCAGATTTGTTAGTTTGGGGATTGCTTGATTGAGTTCTTGAAGTAGAGGGCTCTGGATCGGTGGGCTCCTGCTTACTTTCACTTTCACTTTTGACTTTCATGTTTTTAGACCTATCATCGAGTTGGGCTAGCACTCCTTCAATTATCCTAGATATGTTGTCGGGGCTTTTGGGTTCATCATGTTTCAATAATTGATCTATCACTGGATCTATAACTTGAGTTATATCGTCCCGGTCTAACATATCAATCTTAGGTACCATTTTCTTTAGTTCTTCTATCATGATCATTTTGATTCGGCTTTTTAATTCATGGGAATTGTATCGGACACCTATTGCGATTAGACCATTGACAAGTATGTTTCTTTTTGAACCGGGGGATTGATTTTGTGGGTCCATTGCGTCACTCTTAATTTGTTTTAGTTGTTGTGCTATATTTGTTAGCTTACCTAGGCTCTCTATTCGCGATTCCTCTGACATCTGGGTATTCTTGCATCCAGATAACCATTGTTCCATTTGTTGGGTAGCTATATTAATACTTTTCTGTATTACTTCTTCTCTGACTAGTAGAGATAGTAACTCAATCTTCTCCTGTCTGAGTCTCTCTATTGATTTGTCAGAGAAGCTGCAATCGCTTTGGGTTGAGTTCATGTTCTCAGAAGCCTCATGTTTTTCTTCCTTGAGGTTCTGTTGGCACTGCTTTATTGCATTTATTCGTTTTGATCGATTCTCGCTTAAGATTCTCAGCTCTTTTATTGCATTGGTTATCTCAGCAGAAACCGATTCTACTTGACTATCTAGATTTAACAGGATCCTTTTAAATATACCAAACAACCACATCTTATCTGACTTCCTATCAGAACTACACCAGACACAACACAATCCAATAACCAAGCAAACTACTTGATAAACATTCAAAGAGTATCTATTCATGCCTTTGTTCATTTTACAAGTTGCTATCTCACATTTTATTTATAGACTATACTATATCAATATCAAAAATATTCTAGTCTTAGCCAAGCAAATTCTCTAAATTAGTAGAATATCAACAAGACTTACTTTCTAAGTATGTCTATTCAATACTAACCCAATACCAAACCAATACGACCACTACTTAGCTCCCAACAATACTAACCTAATGTTTTGCCAGCTAATTACGCCTTGCAACTTTAATAGAGTCAATCTGCTTTGACTAATTTAGTTTTACATATCTACCCTACAATTCAATATGACGTCATCCTCACACAACCATATTTATTTAACAAATCACATCGGTACTCGTCTCAAGGAAGGTCGTTAATAGAGTACGCATTGGCCAATGAACCATATCCAACCCAACCAAACACTATCTAAGTTATAAAAGCTTATCTAAAACTCTCGAGTAAGTATAGTAGAATAAAATATAGCACAGTCCGTTTCTAAATCTACCCTTAGGAATGAAAGATTGTATTCCTGGTCCTAGAGACAGAAAGGAGACTCATTTGGTACTTTGGCTCAATAAAGATAATTTCAAAGTCTCGCCTGCTGAGGGCTTTTGTATTTCAAACTGGGCGAGTTTCATACTCGGCGTGCCACACTAAATGCCAATCCAAATCAACAGCATAATATTCACTTTAGTTGAATCAATAGATCAAATTTTAGTATGAATCGAGTCAAAAGTAAACGGGGATCTCTTTTAACCATAATTATGATTGTTTCTGCAGCCATTAGCATCTTGATGTTCTTCTTTTGGTTTACTGGACTGATTATTGCCATTACAGTCACTGGAGCTAGTTGTTTGGCCAATATTATCTATGAGTTTTACAGCCAAGGCAAACAACTTAAACAGACCAATGTGCAAGGAGTTAGAGTTGCTAGTTCACATAGCCCAATACTAGCCCAAACAACAAGTAATCCCTAACTAATTCCGATTGGATCGTATGAATAGAGCAGTGATGAGTTTAGACTATCGATAGCGATCGACCAGTTAATAAAGATCTTTCGGTGTTATGTGTCATTAGAGAAACTCAATTCTCAAAACGTCTTATTTATCCACCACTAATCCGATTCGATTTATTGTTATCTAAAGGATGACTAGTGCCTAACAAGACCCGCATGCTTATCTTGTTTAAACCCGTTTGTTTCGAGTTAAGCATTTCTGGTAAGCGGATATCCTTCACGTATTTCAATCTTCCCAACTCAACTCAATACCAACCCAACCCAACCCAACTCAATAGGAACAGTTTAGTTGCCTGAAGCTGCAGCAGGGACTTCGGAGGGCGATTGAATGGGTTTGCCTGAGAAAAGTCTAGAGATAAGCTCGGTTAGATGCCGATCGCTAATTTCGTCCAGATCACCATACTTTTTGGCTATTTCACGGACCTCCTTTTTGAACTCGGCAATGACAGTTTTACGATGCTTGTTAGGTAGAATGTACGACTCGGCTACTGCTGAAAAGGTTTCCACACATCTAAGCAGAAAGACGATTCGATTGCCTTCCTTTTTAGGACTTTCTACGCTCTTCAAAAGCAGAGCTCTTAACTGGGTTAGTATTTGAGTCAACAACTCTTGCTCAGGCACAATATCAGTGGCTCCGGCCTTTTTCAAAAGATGATTGGAATTATCCAGTAGAATCAGTCCTTTGAGTTTTGAAAAGAGCTTACTCTTCTCCTGGGCAATCATGCGTAAGGCCTTAAGAATCGGCTGCCTCTTCTTGGACCATTTCTCAAAAGTACGCGGATGCGCATCAATTGCTTGAATAATGGCTAGCATGTCCACTAAAGACTCGTCCTGCATAGTTCTTTCGTTAGGAGCAGCTGCAGCATAGTGTGATTCCGCTTCAGAGAAGAGGATCTTCGTGTGCCGTTTCAGAATTTCCATAATGTTATCCTCAGGAGTTTGACTGCCCGTTAAGTAGCGATGGTTTATCTGGTAGAAGTTACCCAATTTAATCATAGCAATAACCCGTAAATGCGGATCATCCATTGATTTAGTTATCTGGTAGCATTTAGTTGTAACCTGCTTTTTGATCTCCTTATCAATAATCCCATGTACTACATCCATTATAGCATGTTTCTCCTTATGCGGGTACCCTTCTTCAGCCAAGCTATCTATTTGGTGCACTAAACACTCACCTGTCCACTCCTCCTCTAAAGCCAAAGGCACTGCCCGCTTCTCAATATATTCCTGCACGACCTCCACAAACAATACGCCTTTCTTCTTCGGATGCACCAAGTACTCCCTCCATCCTTCTTTAGGCCCAACCAACGATCGCTCCAACCGTTTCCTAGCCCCAGCATCCAGCAATCTTTCTATTTTATCTATCTTCTTTTCAGCCTTACCCACTAATTCCTTAATTACATCCGATTCCGCATACTTAGCCAACTTCTTCACAATCTTCTCCAATCCCAACAAATGATCCCGACTTTCCAATAAGGACCCACTTCGTTTCAGCAAGATTCGTCCCTCCTCAATCATTCCTAATAATCCAATTACCTTATCCAATCTTTCAACCGTAGTTTGGTTTTGAAATTCCAACACACGTTCTTTCGGTCTCTCCACCGGCATTGCCATCTTAATCCGTACATAAGCCTCCTTACACCGCTCACTAACTCCATCCCCACCTCCTACAGCCATAACCAAACAAACCCAATCCCAATCAAATAAACCCAACTCAACATAATACATCAAAAGCTCAACATAATATCAACTTAACTCAACTAAACTTAACTAAACCCAACACCAACCTAACCCAATACTAACTCAGCACCAACTCAACACAACACCAACTAAACTTAACTAAACTCAACACCAACTCAACTCAACTCAACACAACATCAACACCAACTTAACCTAACCCAATACTAACTCAATACTAACCCAATTCAATACATTTATTTCTGGGATATCAACATAATGGCACAGATAAGCGAAAACACAGCTGGTAACTCCATTGTTGAGTTCATCACCAAGTAAGAAATAAACATATGCTTATTCCCACTCAGCTGAACAATACTCTCCTTATTTGAAGCACCAATACTCATCCCTGTAAAGAGAGATGCCACCCCATAGATAACTCCAGCTGCTAATAACAACCCTGCCTCATGATATCCCATACTACTCTCTATCTTACCAATTGCCATCACCGAAATAATCATAGCATACATAAAGACCGCCGATGAAAGTAAGACTGGGAGATATGCTTTAGTTAAAATATCATTAGATCGATGCGATACCATTGCTGCCGCAGATGCCGCCTTAACTGATCCGATTGTAGCACCAGCCGCACTCAAAATAATCATTAAAGATAGGCCTAAAACAGCCATAATAAAAGGAATTGCCTCAATATTCAAAGCTTGAAATTCAGATGACATAATAACTAAAACAAATATTTTATATAAGCTCATTCGGCTGATTAGCCGTTATGAAATCTAGATACTCAAAGTCCACCTTAGGATCAAAAGACTTCCTTAATAAAGCACTAGTTAAGTATTGTTCGTCTTGGTTATATAGTAAAGTAAATGGAACCTTATGTGCATTGATTAAACGCAAAGTACTAGGATGACAAACATAAGGAGATAAGCCCAGGGTGGGAATAAAAGGATAGAGAAGTTGGTGAAGACGTTTTCTTCTATAAAACACAAACCGTTCTGTAGTAATCCAAATTCTTATCTTAGGAGATCCTATCATTTCCTTCACTTGATTACGAGGAACATGTTCATCCGCAATGAATATCCCAGTTAAACCCAATAGAGCTGACTCTTCTAAAGTCTTCTTAAGAGCACTAGCTGCTAAGGCATCTTTAACTACAACTAGTAAACGAGTAACACTATCGGGTAAAGTAGAGATGTAATGAGCAGCTACTTGAATAGGGTCTTTCTGAGCACCATTAAGAATCTTTAGAGGATACTTGTAAGACTTAGTAGGTTTAGCCGATCGACCCATTATAACTTGCATCTCATGACCAAACTGCCGACCTAAACCAAGTACTTCTGGTGTAGGTAGATTAGTACACATAATGAACTGCTTTCTCTCTTCACCACTACTTAAGTACTTAAGATTCATTTCCTGCCGCTTAGAAGGAGTAGCATCTTGAATGATTTGTAAAGACTCAGTTAGGCCTTTGATGTTCTGAGCTTGCATAAGATCGGCTTCCAGAAGAAAGACTGTTTCTGCACTAGAGAGGAAAGAGTAAACTCCCATTTCTATTTTGGCCTTACGTTCAAAACCTTCTAACTCTGCTTCATTCTTGATAAGATATTGAGAACTATCTATCTTATTGTTATCTAAATCAACTAAGGCCTTAGTCGTACTAATAATTACTTCGGCTCCAAATAAGCTACGCTCAGTAAAATGATCTTCAACTCGACCTAAGCCAATGATAAAGTCATCTCCAGGATTACCCCAAAAAGACTGATCTGTTTCCATATCTTCAGTCAGCTCAGAAGACTTACCCAATACTAACCTTCTAACTAGTTCTTCCACTAGTCCTATATTGGGTACTAGCACTACTATACGACAGCGATTAAGAGCAGTAATTGTACGCGGATTATCATAAGCAGATAGCCGACACTTCTTAACCGTTGGACTAGTATCTTTTTTAATCTCTTTAACAGTCCGATTGGACTTTCCCGTTAAAATCCATTGGGTTAGACCCTCTAAATATTCAGATCGCTTAAACCCCCCCAAAACCAAACATTTAGTTGAAACCCCTACCGAAACGAATATCCGATCCATTCCGCCAAATTTTTCGCTTCTTTTGTCTTATCAATTGGTTTGACTTGGTTTTAGACTGAGATAGTGCTAGATAGTGATAGTTTGTTTTGAATTTAGTCAATTTATTATTTGGTTGATTATCTTTAATTTTGATAGTTGTAAAAGTTGTGATTAAGTTGAGTTAAGATTAAGTTGAGTTGGGTTGGGTTGAGTTGAGTTTAGTGTGGACTGGATGAGAAGTGATTAAGATGGGATGGAGAGTGGTGTGGTGTAGTGTGGTGTAGTGTGACCTTCTTTTGCTGGTCTGTCTTCTATACACACTTTGCAATCTAAGTGGCTCCTTTAGTATAGTGGTGAGTACGACACGTTGTGGCCGTGTAGACCTGAGTTCGATTCTCGGAGGGAGCACTTCTCTTTTTGATATCAAAGATAGTGCGCTGTTTTATAGGCCAATAAGAACTACCCCTTACTATGTACGCACCGCCAGC
Organism: Nematocida homosporus; assembly: GCF_024244095.1. Classification (NCBI taxonomy): domain Eukaryota; kingdom Fungi; phylum Microsporidia; genus Nematocida; species Nematocida homosporus. The sequence continues at coordinate 48,743 of NW_026250670.1, read as the reverse complement.
TTTCATTGAAGAGGAAATCTCTACTGAGACGGGCAGCATTGTCTTGAAAGTCTTTTTAGATAAGGATCTCCGCCATCTTCATGTTTTCGCTATCCAAGCTGGAACTCTTCGTGATTACAGTTCTAATCTCAAATCAGCCATTAAGTCACTAGCTAAGTTCAAAAAGCTCAATGTAATCTGCTATCTTGCCTCTAACACCAACCTCGACATTCTCACAGGCCAACTCAACCGCAAGCTCACCATCCTCCTAGGCCTGACCAACAACAACCCTATCAACTAACTCCTAGCAACATAATCCGATTGTAATACATTTCAACTCAATCTAATCCAACCCAATCTAATCCAACTCAACTCAACCCAAATCACAACAAATCACAACCCAATCTAAATTTAACAACAATTTACTATTACCTCAACTTAATCACAACTTAACTTAATTCAATACTAACTCAACTCAACCCAATCCTAACCCAACCCAATCACAACCCCACTCAATCTTAATCTAAGTTGTTTGCTAAATTTTACATGGATGGCCCCCGCTTCTCTAAGCTTAAGTCTGCTTTTGAAAAGATGCTTGATCAAATCTTCCAAGAAACAGATAGTCTGCCCATCTCTGCCAAAGAGGAAATTCAATCGCAATTCACTCAAATCCTTCTTAAGTACTCCCTGCCCTCTAAACTCAATGAACTAGATGCCAGACTCGAACGGCCCACCCCATTTTATGACGTCACCAACGAATCAGAAATAGAGAAGATTCTTACTTCTTATCTTCATTTACCCATCTCTCAATTTCTTAATGCTATCTCTACAGAAGAACTCAAAATCAAAAGAGAGATAAGTAAGTGCCAAGAAGCCGAGACAGAACAGGACAAAGAAATAGCAGACCTTACCACTCAGATCATTGCCTGGGCAGATAGAGTTAAGACTTCTATCCATGCGATCCGGCGGCACGCCCAATAAATCTATATGTTTTTTGCTTTCACATGAACTTTGTTGGGAGAGTCTTTAACTCAGTTTCCGATTTATACAAAGATATTAACCCAAGTCAATTATGTGGGGCAAATGACGTAATTGTAATTAGAACCAGAAAAGGCTTGGAATCAACTGGATTCTATGCTAGATTTGGTGATGTCCGATCTTTTAACAACTCGAAAGAAGTCATTCTGACGGTCAATGACAAGGTTGTCAATGTTGAGACGCGTTTGGACAAAGATGGCAATCTCTTCTTTTCTCTGCATAGTAGTCCGCGTTGTGAAGTTGAGATTCTTGATTACAGTACGGCCTCGGGCCATCGCACTATTAAAGGCTTAATTGAGTCCAGTGGTAATTATGCTTATTTATTGGCTAATCACGAAGCACTAGCTGAAGCCTTAATTGGCCGGCGGTTTATCTTCTCTGAGTGCTTACATAAGCAAATAGTCCCTCCTGGGAAAATCATAGATACGTTTAATGCCAATCAAACCCATAACTTTTTAGGGGGTGATACGGTTGTAGTTGGTCTTTATAAAACAGTAGCTAGTAATCCTGATTTCTTGATGTCCTTTTCACTCTTCTCTGAGTTGTACTTCTGCTTGGAAAGAAGAGCAGCTCGAGATGAAAGTAAGACAACCACTGGGAAGTACTTGATCAAGCACCTACTGCGCAAACGGGCCAAGCCTAAACAGAACCAGAGTAGTACTGAGAAACAAGTCTTTCTGCCTGAAACTCATTTACAAGAAATGAACTTACGGCCTGGTCCTAATAAGTGTGTTTATCGTCTTTCAGGCACTCATATTGTTTTGACTTGTACTATCTATCTTTGGGATGAGAATGATAAGATTGTTATTTCTGATATTGATGGAACAATTACTAAAAGTGACTTAATTGGGTATATTTATGGAGCGATGGGCCGAGATTGGACCCATGCCGGTATTGCTCCCTTATACACTAAGATCCAAGAGAATGGCTACCAGATAGTTTATTTATCTTCCCGACCAATCGGACATATTGGACTAACTCGGGCCTACTTAGAAAGAGTAGAACAAGATGGGGCACGTTTACCCACAGGTCCAGTTATTCTCTTCCCAGGCCGGCTTCTTTCAGCCATCTACCGGGAAGTAGTTATCGGACCAGAAGAACATAAAATAACAATTATCTCAGAGATCAAAAGCTTGTTGAAAACCGGCGAAGTCTTTGCCGGATTTGGTAACAAAGAAAGTGACCGAACGGCTTATGAACTCTGTGAAATAGATCCAGGCCGGATTTTCATTGTCAATCCTCTAGGAGAGATCTCAACCGGTAAAAATGGCCTAGTCAAACTAACCCATCAAACACTTCTGCATATGGTAGATGGCGTCTTCCCAGCTGTAAACACTCTTATATGGGGAGTGCCTCAAATGTATCGTGGAGTAACATGGTGGAACAGTGCTTCACCTGAGGAATAGATAAATCTTGCTGGTTTGTTTTTGTAACATGACCGAGACTGAGAAGCGAATACAAAGTCCCGTACAGGCCTTCAAAGAAACAACTCTTCCTGAAGAGGAAAAGACCAACCGAGTGGCCGAACTAGCCAGACAATTAGAAAAGACTCTTGATGTAAATCACTTTCTGAACACTCGTTTTAATCGGCACAATCATTCATTATGTGAGAGATTGCGCAAGGAGCGAGAGGCCGCGAAGAAGGAAGAGTAGGATTGAGGTGGGTTTGAGTTGAGGTGGGGTTGGGTTGGGGTTAGGATTTAGTTGGGATAAGATAAGATCTGTGTTTTGATTTGTTTTGGGTTAGTATTTAGATGGGTATTTAGATGAGTAATTAGATAAGCAACTAGATAAGTAATTAGTCTTTTTTGTTTGGCTTATCTTGAATTTTGAATTTTGAATTTTGGTTTAACTTAAAATTGGGTTAGTATTAGGTTAAGTTAGTGTTTGTTTAATGATTTGCTTATTCTGATTATTTCTACTGATAGGACAAGTGGGAGATAGTCGTATTTCATTAAAGACTAGTTAGTATTTCTTTTGATTATATTTAGATAGCATTACTTAAATGGTTACTGGGATATTGCTTAATGTGGGTGAGTATGAGGGATTACGTGAGTATGCTGGGGATGTGTTTCATACAAGGTGAAGAACTCTTTGATGGTGACGCGTGGTATTTGAAGGGAATAAGCTAGATCACCGGGATAGTGGATGGGGTAGTAGACGGGGAAGGTTTGAAGAGGTTCGATTGAGACTAGGCCGAGGGCTTTGAGAATAGCTGAACTAAGCAGAAGGACTAAGCGCTCGGGTTGGGGTTCGGCTTCGATTAGAGTTAGAGTTTGCTTGTTGCCAGGGAGGGCTAGGGAGAAGTAGGGTGAGTTTTGGCCGGACTCAAACAAAGTATCGGCAAGACGTTCAAGACGGCAGGGAGTAATAAGAATAAAGGATCTTTGGACATGGCCTTCTTTGGAAAGAGCAGATAAGTGCTCGGATAGTTCAATGGTTGAAGTGGGACAGGAGTGCTGTTCTAAATGCCAATTGGCAATTTCAAGAGGCGCAAAGACGGGATGGAGGTGGTAGTAGTGTTTAGGACTGCATTTAGTGAGGGCATAATTGAGAGCAGTCTCAACAATGGAGAAGACTTCTCTAACTTTGTCAAAGACGTCCATTTCATGTCTAGCATACTGGTCTGCTACAGGAGTGGAGAGGTATATGTCGATGGGGATATTAGCTACATCAAGTGGATAAACAAGTGGACGGTCCTTAGGAATAGAGTAGGGGCCGTGGGTCGGGCGGACGGAGTAACGGGGTTGGTTGTACGTGCAACCAACTGAGATACCCATAAGAATAACAAGCAGGAATAGCATTCCGAACGCCTGGCAATGACTTAAGTATTAAGTGCTGAAACAATTCATTATCTGTCTAATATAACACCATTTCATATCACACTCTGGCCACCAATAAGATTGCCTTAAATTGAGATTGCGTTAAGTTAAGTTAACGTCAAGTCGGATTAAGTTGGCATTGGATTGGGTTAGATTGGGTTACAGTTAAGTTGATTTGGTCTTGAATGTAGTAGTTAGAATACCCATCCAATAATTCAATCTACTAACCCAATACGAACCTAATACCAATCTAATACCAATCTAATATTAACAAGTTTGATATTAATGCTATCGTGACCTAGGGAGAGATACCCTCAGAGCTAGTAGTACAGAAGCAAAGAAATAGTAATGACTAGTTGTTTATTTGGTGGCTTTGTAAATGCCCGATTCGGGCTTCTTAGAGGGTTTAGTGGGGGAGTTGCTGTCAGTTTTTGGGGGATTCTTTTGCAGGGCCAAGCGGAGATTGATAAAGTCTTTAATGTACTTTCGAGCAATATCTAGTTGCATGGAAGTTTTGATTGCTTCAAAATCATGCCGTTTTTTCATCTTATCAATTGTTTTGGTTATCATTTCGTAAAGACGTTCGTCATCTTCAATTGTTCCCTGCTTCTTAATTAGTGCTAGCATTTCATTGACATTTAAGTCCTGATTGGTTGAGCCATGGCCGGGCTCTTTGCCAAGCATGTTCTCAAGTGCCTCAATGGAAGGAGCCCGGGGAAGGCCGGACCTATCCATTTGTGGTGAGCCTGTTGAACTGCTTGATGGTGAAGATGGATCAGAAAACTGGTACGCATTACTGGTTAGGCTAGTATTAGGAAGACTTGTTGTTTCGGCCTGGCCAGTTTGGGCGGATGTTTCGGTATTAGCTGGAATGCGGCCGCCCAGGACCGCAACTCTTTTAGCCTTATTGGCTTTAGAAGTACGCAAAGACATTGGCATGTCCTGGGTCATCAGAGTAGCACTTGGTTCTGGTTTAGCTTCAGTATTTTCTGACGTCTTCTTACTCCCTTCAAAAGGTGACTGCAGAAGTGAGCAGATACTAAGCTTCTCTTTCAATGAATCCAACAATCCCGTAGATTTAGGTTTCGATTGTGAATGAGATGCGTTGGATTTAGATTGCGATTGCGATGCGTTTGATTTAGGCTGCGAATGAGATGTGTTCGATTTAGGCTGCGATCGTTGTGATTGAGATGAATTGGGTTTAGATTGAAATGATAAGGAAGTAGAAGACTGAGCTTGAGTAGCCCCATTCGGCCGCATAAAAGTGTTCATTTGGGTACTTGATGAAGCAGAAGCAGCATAAGCACTTTGAAGGGCTCGGCTTATCTCAATATTTGAATTGGGTATTTGATTCGGCGCACATGATGAAGTCGTATCTGAAGAATCATTATAGGCCTCACACGGAGACAAAGACGAGCTTGAAGACATTCTTTCCAAATACTCTAAATACTCATTAGATCTTTTTGAATCTAATTGAGCCTTTTCTTTATCTTGAGTGATTTTCAAAAGAGTCTCTATCTTACTTTTGATTTCTAAAATCTCCGATTTTTGTTCCTCTTCTATCTTCCGTCTTAGCATTTGTTCTTGTCTAGACTCTTTCTTATCTATCTCATTCCTAATCCGACCCAAACTCTTTTCTGTTCTTTCTTGGCCACGCAAATCATGAGCTGTTTTAGCGTTCACTTTATCCGTGTAAGTTCTTTCTAAATGGGCAAACGACTGACCAAGTCTGTCTTTCAGGCTCCACATATTCATTGCTTGGGTTTGTCTTGGTATTAAAGACGTGTTTCAGAACCAACAAATAAGGACCAGTCTTGAGTTGTTATTGCATTAGCTTAGCATTTAGTTAGTAGTTAGATAAGATTTAGATAAGATTTAGTTAGCAGTTAGATAAGGTCTAGTTAGTATTTAGATAAGATCTAGTTAGTATTTAGATAAGAGTTAGTGTAATGTTGTCATACGATCATAATCCCACTCCAATGATCAATCTGATAAGCCACTCACTACTTAGCATACACTGCTTAGTACTAATACTAAGCCAATACTAACACCATCTTATTCCAACACACCCTTATTTACTCAATAAATAGTACCCACCCTTATCACAAGGAATATCTTATTGGGTTAGCATTTAGTTAGTAGTTAGTTAGTAGTTAGATAATATTTAGATAATATTTAGATAAGATCAACTTAGTAGTTAGATAAGACTAACCCAACCCAATACCAACTCAATACAACACAATTTAAGATAGTAAATGTTTATTAGGTAGTAAGATAAAGCAATCATCAATTAACAATCAAATTAAGATATGATTTTGAGATATGATTTAGGTTATGAAATAAGATATGATTTTGAGATAAGATAAAACCAAAGACCATCTAAATATAACCCAATCCAATACTAGCCTAAACAAATACTAGCTTATAAAGACTTACGCTGCTCACTCGAAGTAGTTTCCTCTTTAGTTTCCTCTTTAGCATCCTCCTTAGTACTACTAATACCGCTCTTATCACTACTACTACTAACCTTATCTTTAGTTTCCTCTTTAGTACTACTAACACCAATCTTATCACTACTAACACCACTCTTATCACTACTACTAATCTTATCACTACTACTAACCATATCACTACTACTAACCTTATCTCCACCCATATCAATTGCTAAGTTATGCTTACGTCCTGCTTCTACTGCAGCCAAAAACTCCTGAGCCTCTTCAGTACTGCTAAACCTAGCCAAGTACTTCTGAATCGGACCTAAACCATCTTCACAATTATCACCAATAGCAGTCCACATCCAGGCATTTTCAGCCTTAGGATACTTCTGCATAACTACGGCCTGGCTAATGAAGTGATTACATCCATACTTTTGAGTCTTCTCTTTGATAAGCAAGATACGATACTTATTACTTTGCGGTTCTATACTAACTCTTATCTTACCATCTCCACGTTCAACCCAACGCTTATCATCGGCTTCGGTCTTAAAACGGTAAAGAGAAACTGTAGCAGTCGAGATAAGCTTATCCTTATCATTTTCACGCATGTACTCTTCTCTTTTCTTACGGATGAGTTCTTCTTCAGTTTCATGGGCATCTAAGTCTTCAGTATCTAAATTCTTATCAGTAGGTGAATTTTGATTTGGATTGTTTTGGTTTAGTTGGGGGTCGTTAATTGGGGTAAAAGGACGTTCTTCTGTCATGGGGTAGCAAATAAAAAAGAAAAAAATGGAGAACGAGGGGATCGAACCCCCGACCTTCCGCATGCAAAGCGGACACTCTACCACTGAGCTAGTCCCCCGGTCAAAAGGATGGTTAGTATTGGGTGTAATTAGGGGTAAGTATGGGGTGGTCGGCTTGGGTTAGTATTGGGGGGTGTTGGTTTTCTTTATGGAAGAGGTCCGGGGGATAGTGGGTAGCTTGGTGCAACAAGTAACCAGAATGTTTTATGAGCCGCACCATGTGGTAATTATGGACATTATGCTGCAACATTTGGTTTTGGATGAAGAGGATTTAGCAGATAAGATGAAGTTGTTGCCGCGTGAGTTTAGTCGGATGGCGGTTAAGTTGAAAGATGATAGATTGTTATCTTTTGAAACAATTAGTGATTTGAAAGAAGATGGCCGGCAAGTAACTACTACTAAGTTCTTTTTGGACTTTAGGTTGATTAGAGATATTGTGAAGTACAAGATCTATACGATGACTCAGAAGTTGGAGAAGAAAATGAGGGCTTCAGAAAGTGCGATTGATTTTGGGTGTTTATCTTGTGGTACTTCTTATTCTGTTTTGGATGCTCAATCTTACTTATCAGTTGATGATTATACGTTTAGGTGTCCTGAATGTCAAGCTGAGTTACATGAGAAGAAGGAGAGGAATGTAGATGAGAAAGAATCGGCTTCAACGGTCTTTTCCTTGATGATGGAAGAGATTGCACCGATTATTCAGCAGTTGAAAGAAATTGACCGTTTGGGTATTCCTGAGATGTTAAGAGGGAAGATCATTCTTTCACAAGCGAGTGCGGAAGTGCCTAAGCTGACTAGTAAGTTTGCTGATGAAGAGGAGGAAGAAGGAGAGGAAGAAGAAGGATTGGAAGACCTTCCTGATAGTCTAGGTAGTGGTAAGTCTAAATCACCAGAGATCTTGATAGGTATGGAAGAGAAGGAAGTAGATAAGAAGGAAGCGAGTGAAATTGAAGAGATGATTACGGTTAATGGTGTACCTACTAAGTTCAAAGATGTTACTGAAAGTGATAAGGAACTTATGAATGAAGAGGAGTATGAGAAGTACTTTGAGTTATATGAGAAATGGGTAGGTTAAGTCTTTGGAGTGAGTGTGAAGATAAGATGGAATAAATTTTGATTTCCTAATTGGGTTACAGTTGAGATAAGATCTAGATTTATTTGTTATCTAATTGAGATGGTATTAAGTTAGGGTGGGGTGGGTTAGGTTGAGATGGGGTGGTATTGCGGTGGTATAAATTATCCTTTGAGAACGAGTAGTTGAGTTAGCTTGCATATCTTTTGTGATAGTTGGGTGGTCTCACAAAAATCAACTACTTTATCTATGCTCTTGTAGACATCTTGGGATTCTTCTGGAAGAGAGGTTAAAGAATCAGCATGGACTAGAACGGCGGCGGCTTCTATTTGGGCAAGAGTGCTGGCTAGGGCAATTTGGGTGCGGGCATCTTTACGACGTACTAGTCGGCCGGAACCATGGCAGGTCGTGTGGTTAGTTACTTGGGAATTATGACCGGCTTTGATCAAGTACCCACCAGTAGTCATTGATCCGCCTACAAAGACAGGTGAAATAGATGGGAAGAGTTGGTTAGCAGTTGCTGAAAAAGGTGGATGGACTTTAGTTGAACCTTTACGTAGGGAAAGGACTGGTTTAGTATTGATCTTTTCCTTAGTAATTAGATTATGTGGTGAGTCACTAATCAGTGTAAGTTTAGCCCCTGTAAAGATAGTACCAAGTACATTTTCAACCGCCTTACCAATCATAGTCCGATTACAAAAGGCATAATTAGCTAGAGCAGCTACTAACTCTAAATACTCCTCTCCTTTACTTGAACATACGTCTAACCGAACTGGATTCTCACCAACTAACCCATTCTCAGCCGTTAAAGATGACATAAACTCAGTTAAGGCCCGAGATGCTATCCCCCGACTACCCGTATGTACAGCTACATAAACTACTTCCTTACTCATTCCCAGCAACTCAATATCTTCCCTAGCAAAGATATCTGTAATCCGTAAAAACTCCAAGTAGTGATTACCACCTCCTAAAGTACCCATATGCATACTACCCCGAAACCTAGCTTTTTGACCCACTATCTTATAAGAAGATACACTCATTTCTCCACACATATCTGTACCTAATCTATCCTCCCGACTAATTATTCCAACCGACTCTAAGTACCCCAATCCTTCCACTAGAACCCGTTTCATATCCAAACTACTCGGTTCATTACGAATCTGAATAGGTACAGCCTCTTTTATACCAGCCAAAACTTCCTCTTGCTTACTCAGAAACTCACTAACCCGTACATTACTCTGCCAAATCCGCACACCACAATTAACATCCGAACCAATTGCTTCCGGTAAAATCTCACCTCCTCCACCACCTTCACTCAACTCTTCAAACCAAGCACTTACTCCCACTGGAAATCCCTTCCCAGCATGGACATCTGGTAAACCCACTAAACGACCCATTATTCCTTTCACACTAGCCATTCTACCCATCTGATCAACCACAGCTTCATTCACATCACCACTAAACAAGTACAACCAGTACTCTTTCGGCACATAAATCCAACACTCCACTAACATTCCCGGTATAAACTCCAATCCCAAGACCAAACATTCATTATTCCCTCTTATCATACTTAAATCACCCTTCCCCAAGTACTCCCCTCTAATTCCACTACTATCCAAATCAATCGCCACTAAGTCCATTGCAGACAAGCAAAAAAACCACCTCCCACTTACTACCCCTCTCCTCTTTCCTCTCCTCTTTCCTCTCCTAAACACTACCACTAACTACTACCATCAACTCAACTCAACTCAATCCAAACCCAACTCAACTCAATACCAAACTTAACCCAACTCAAACTCAACTCAATACCAAACTAGATACCAACTCAATATAAGCCTATTTTCTTTTTGAGCCTATGACTGAAAAGGAGAAGATGATAAACAAGCTTAGTAATACTAAATCCTTCTTAGAAGGAAATACTAATTCTAACTCTAATTCAACCACAACACCTCTAAATAACAATTCAACAACTTTAGATAACAATTTAATTCCATCTGAATCTACCACCTCAACTCAATCTACCAATCAATCTACTACCAACCCATCTGAATCTACTACCAACTCAACTCAATCAGAACCTCTACTAAAGAAGATAGAACAACCAGAAGAAGACTTACTATTTAGTGAGAGATGTACTCTTTATAAGAAAGAGGGTAGTAATTGGGAAGAGAAGAGTATAGGTACTGTTTTAGGCAAGCAAATAGAAGGAAAAGGAGTTCAAGTCTTGTTTGCTATGGATAACACTAGAAATATCCTTAATGTGCTTATCAGTAAGAAAGACTGTTTTAAGCAGAACAAAGGCAATATAGTCTTTTTAGGGATTAATGAGGGTGAAATGGGTATGTACTGTTTAGTCATTAAGAATGAACAGAAGTCGGCTGAGATAGTAGCAGCTGTGCATACTCATTGTGCTTAGTCTAAAAATGTCACCACCCGGGATCGAACCGGGGACCTCATCCGTGTAAAGGATGCGTGATAACCACTACACTATGGTGACTTGGTTACTCAATAAATGGTACTTGGACTAGTATTAGGTTAAGTTAGTATTAAGTTAAGTTAGATTAGATTAGTATTGGGTTGTGTTTGGGTTAAGTTAGATTAGATTAGTATTGGGTTGTGTTTGGGTTAAGTTAGATTAGATTAGTATTACTTGTGCTATCTTATGCTATAACATGTCGGTTGTATAATGCGACTCATGTAGTAGGTAGTAACCCAAGTAATAACTCAAGTAGTATGTAGTAACTCAAGTAACAAGTAGTAGGTAATAACTCAAATAGTAAGTAGTAACCTAAGTACTAACCCAAATACCCACACAAATACCAACTCAAATACCAACTCAAATGCCAACCCAAGTACTAACCCAAATACCAACTCAAATACCCACACAAATAAATGATTGTGGTGATTTGCCTTATTGGGAAAAATTGGAGATATATAAGGGTTGGTGTGGTACTTGGGGTATGATACGCGGGAAAATAGGACTGTTGGGAGTAGTGCTGTTGGGCTTGCTTAGAATGGTTCGGGGGTTGAGCTTGGTTTATGCGGAGAAGACAGTTAGTATATACAACTTGATTCTTACGAATTGGGTATACTTTGGAGTTAGTATTTGCTTGGGGACTTTGGTGGCGATGTTTACGGCGGCGGCTTTTCTCTCTTCGTGCTTTGGGAAGTCGAGTCGGAAAACGTGTGTGTTCTTGGGGTTTTGGATGACGTGCTCTTCAATGGTACTGATTTTATTGTTGCCGGTTTCGGCGCATAATCTAACGGGTGGCTTGTTTAAGTTGGGGTTGGTGGGTGTGGTTCCGGTGCTGGCTTCAATTAACTTGTTGGCTCGACAGGCACGGTTGTTTAAGAGTCGGGGAATGCTGCTAAGTATGGCGATTGGGGTGGGTCTATTTGTAGGTTGCTGCCTGGTTGGATTTCCTTTGATTGCGGCTATGCTGGCTGTTCTGCCTTTGTTGTACTTGGACTTGGACGATATGTTGCATAAACCGGATAGAAATGGATCAATTGAACATACTAAGTATGCTAGACGTGTGCTGGTTTTTATGGTGGTGACTTACTTGATCTGTTGTATGGTGATCCTTGCTTTGCACTGGATGGTTGAAATGGCGGAAATCCGGCGGATGTTGGAAGAGGAGCACCAGCGGGAGTTAGAAAGACTGGCTGAGGAGGCACGTAAGAAATTGGAAGGCCAGTTGCCGACTCGGCCTACGCCTACTATTGATGAGATAAATGAAATTGATGGGAGTCCGGTCTTTGGAATAGGATTCAATCGTATTTTTGATATGATTAGACCTTACTTGCCTAAGTTTAAATTGGGACCGCTGTAATCTAATTGGATCGTTGGGGGCAATTCAAAACATACTGGTCTGAAACCTTCTAAAGTCTCCAACAAAACAAAGCAGAGATGGAAGGGGTCAAGGTAGAGAAACAAGCGCGGCAGATCCCTCTGGCGATAAGTATACCAATAATGTGTGTGGTTGGTTCGCAGTTTTATGTGAATTTGTTACTTTGTGAAATGTCAGATCCGTATGAAGTTTTTATCGCGATTTTAGTTGGGATCTTCTCATTTACTACTCAATTAGGAAAACGGTCTAAGAATAAGATCTTGGGCGGGTCTTTGGCCTCTGGTTTGCTCTTCTTTCTGCCGGGTGGATGGTTAAGAGCGGCGTGTATTGGGTTTTTTGGGTCGTATCTGCAAACAGTTGGTGAAGTGTACACGATTTCGCTTTCTTTGAAGTCGTTTCGCTCGGATGCAGTTAGTCTTTACAACCTGTTGTTGACGGTTTTATCGGCTTCTATCTTCTTTGCTCTGGCCTTTTTGCCGATTAAGAGTGTGATGGATTCGTTCTTCTTTGTGATTCCTGTTCTGTGTATGCAGGGCGTGCTGGTATGGTTTGGTGTGCCGGCACCGCCTTTGGAAATACTTAAGGAGAAAGGCAACGATTCGGTCCTCTATGATGAGGTGTACAAGAGTTTGGCCGCACTGTTTCATAAGGCGGAGTTTGCGGACTTTCACCAGGAGTATGCTGAGTTGGTGGATCATGATAGTGGCACACGGATTCCTCCTAAGACTAGGTTTTGGGCGGTGGTAGAGAAGGTTAATGTTTCTTTCTTATCAACTGCTCTTTTAGGTGTTCTATCAACGGAATCATCAAACTCGGCTTATTTAGTGATCTTTGCGAGTACGACTATGTTTAGTTGGTTGCATGCGAATAAGATGCCGGAACGGCACGTGGAAATGTGTGTGCTGATGGTTAGCACTCTTTTACTCTTTGTAGTTCTGTTGTATGAAGTGAGACCGATGTTTGTTATTATTATGGCCTGTAGTGTCTATTTGGTGCCAAGTGAGGATGGATATCTTTCACTGGACTCGTATGTCATTGTAGTAGCCAATGCAGCCAGAAGTGTTCTGGGAGCTTTTCTATTTGCCTTTATGCTCAGGGACAAGTTGGTGTAAGACAGACCAGTTGGTAGCTGCTGTTAAGAACAATAGCCTGTTCATTATAGATATACACATTTCACAACATAATAAAATATCAACTATCACTTCTACGGTATTGAGTTAGTATTGGGTTGGGTTATGTGAGGATAAGTTAGGTTAGTATTGAGTTAGTATTGAGTTAGGTAAGAATGCTGTGTGGTTGAGATGAGATGAAATGAGATGAAATAGTAATTGAGATAATAAACTCGCTGATTTATTGGTTAGTATTGAGTTAGGGCTACGGTGGTGTTTGAGTGCTGTTAGAGTGGTAGTGTGCTGGTGCTGGTGTTGAGTTACTTCTTTCTGGCGATCTGCTCATCTTTCAGACCTTCGGCTAGAGCTGCTGCTTGGGCGGCTTTGGCACACTCAGTAGAATTCTTGTGGACGGAACACTTATGAGCGTCTTTATTAGCCTTAAGAGATTCTGTTAAATCTTCAATATCCGACTCTTCAACATCTGACTTATTATCGTCATATTTGGCGGCAGCTTCTTTAAGAGCCCTGTTTCGCTTTTGTTTTTGTCTTTGATATTCATCGATCTCATCGTTGTTATCAGATTCGCTATGCTCTTTTTCTCGAGCAACTACTTCGCCATCTTCACTCTTAGTTCGTTCCACTGTTTCGTTTTTACTCGTCCGTGCTGGATCACCATTAGTACTGTGTGAAGTACTATTCTGAACCTTTTGCACTGTTTCTTCCAAACTCTTAGTGGCCGCTGAGGCCATTTGTCCCGCAGGTGACTTTTTAGCTACTGATACGGCTGTATCTCCTATCCCCTGAGCAATACTACCTAATGTTCCCAAAATACCAGAACCATCTGCCAACACAATCTGTACCATATTCAGAACCCCAAAACAGAATAAGCCCTTCATACTAACCCAATACTAACTCAATATATACCTTAACCCATCAATAATCCACCCTACTTATCTCCAATTGGCCACTCAAATCACTTTCTCACTGGCCACCCCTATCACATCCCTATCAAACCTATCAAAACCCACCACCATCCAGCAGCTCACCCCAATACTAACTTAATACTAATTTAATACTAACTTAATACTAACTTAACTCTTTATTCAGTTGACTTACCACACCACACCTCACATAAACTCAACTTAACTTAACTTAACCCAGAAATCAGTTAGTCGAGAAGTACTCAAACTATGCAGTAAAACATTCATTCCAGCATGTAAGTTCAAAAACAACTCTTCTACATACTTAAAGGAATAGTAACTACACCCAATATCTTCCTGTGTAAGTGGGTCAATCAGACTAATATGACCTGCAGCCGATTTATTCGACCGCCTACTGAACTGCCCCGTCTTAGGATGCAGACTCACGTTCATATAATTCATGTCCTTACCATACAACTGAAAGAAGTCCATTAGTAATGCTCCTAAACTATCATTCAGCTCAATAGACTTACCTTGAACTAAGGGATGACTTCGCAAGAACCCTTCAATCAGTAATATCAACAAATACTCCTTTAAAATCCCAGACATATTCCAAAGCTTCCTTTGCTTCAGTATATGTCCTATTACTAGTGCCATTTGCTGAGCTACTGGAAACTCCTTTAATAACCGCCTAATATAACTAATACCTTCCTCTACCCGATCAATTCCATACAAAGTCACTGTATAGACTAAACCAGGTGATTTAAAAGTAATAAAAGGATAGATAGCATTACTCCCTTGAATAACTGTACTCGGCTCAGCTACTTTTTTCAACTCTTCCATTACTTGCCAAAGCTTATCAACTGAATTACAAAATAGTTCAATTGTTTTAGGCTCAACTCCTATCTGTAAATTTTCCATTGTATAAATAACTACTCCTGCCTTATCTCCCACTTCTATCACTCTTTTACAGATATAATTTCGACTTTCTAACTCTTCTTTAGTACAACTCAGCCTATCTACTAAATCTCTTACTTCTAATTCCAATCTATTATTCTTCTGACCAGCATGTGGACTTAATTCAGACTTAAGATGCTTCATTAGAGGAATAGAAACAACACGATTAGATTCACTTCGTCCTTTAATCTCCCGCTTCATTAAAAAATTGGGTTAGTTTGGTGTTGTGTTAGATTGAGTTGAGTTTAGTATTGGGTTAGATTGAGTTGGTGTTGAGTTAGATTGGGTTTAGTTTAGTATTAAATTGATATTAGATTGTGCTTTTGTTTAGTGCTTTTGAATTCGTACTTATTAGCTATACTTATGTTGAGTTAAGTTTAGTTAAGTTTGGTTTGGTTGAGTTAACTACAAACTTAGCTTAGCTAAAGTAACCCCATCATAATAGCATAATACGATATCTAGATTAGTAATTTAACAACTAGATCAACTCAATCTAATGTCAATCTAACCTAATGCCAATCTAATCCAATCTAATACTAAACCAACTCAATCCAATCTAATACTAACTCAATAACAACTCAAACTTAACCTAATTTATTCATAGATCAAAGCATGATCAAAGATAACGTTACTTTCTGGATTGAATCCTGTAGTCCAAAGACCAACTTCCTTCTTGGCGTTCTCAAAGGAATCAGAAGCATGGCAAAGATTACGGCCAGTAGCTACAGCTAAATCACCACGAATAGTACCAACTTCGGCTTCAGCTGGATTAGTTGCTCCTAAAAGCTTTCTAATACCAGCTACTACGTTATCACCCGAAACAATCATTTTAACAACCGGACCAGAAGTCATATATTCAAGAATAGCTGGGAAGAAAGGCTTATCTTTTAAGTGGCCGTAATGCTCTTCTAAGACTTCTTTCTTAGCTAAATCAGTCTGAATGTATTCGATACCAAAACCTTTCTTTTCAATCCTGGTAATAATTTCACCAACTAATCTACGTTTTACTCCATCGGGTTTAATCATAACATAAGTATATTCCATCTGCCTAGGGCTAAAAAATAAAAAGATATGGTTTGAATTGAGTTGGTATTATGTTAGTATTGAGTTAGTAGTTGATTAGGTTGAGTTTGGATTGTATTGTATTGAGTTTGTTGTGTTAGTATTGTATTTGGTTGAGTTAGTATTAGATTAAATTGTATTTGTTGTTTTTGGTTTGGTATCTAATTTCGTGTTTATTCTTATCTTAATTCAATAGTATAGACTGAAGTTGGGTTGTAGTAATATCAAAAGTAAAACCAAAATAATGACGTAATATTTTGAAAATAGATTGGGTTTAGTTTGAAAATTTAAAAAGAGTCAAGTTAGTATTGAATTGAGTTAGTATTGGGTAGGGTGGAATGGGATGAGTTAGGATGAAATGGGGTAGGATGAAATTGGACGGTTAAAAACAAAAAGAAAGATAGCACAGATATGATTAATATTTATAATAAATATTTCAGGAGAGTATTGTAGCCGGCGGGGTATTTTTCAGCTGATTCGGGTGATAGATAGCTAGTTAGAGTGCTTTGGAGTAATTCAGTGGGGGTTTGGGGTGTGGGTTTGGTAGTAGATTTAGATTTGGAGTTGGAATTGGTGGTTGTTTGGGAAGGTTGTTGGTTTAGATGGGGTTGTGGTAGCTGCTTTTGGGTCGGGTTAGTATTGGATGGAGTTGAATTGGTGGTTGTAGATGGGAATTTGAAGAGGTCGCTGAATGGGTCGGATTGAGTTAGATTGGATTGGGTTAAGTTGGATTGGGTTAAGTTGGAAGGGGATGGTTTGGGCTTGGGTGTGGATTTGGAGGTGGAGGTTGGTTTCTCTTCGGGTGTAGATGAGTTGTAGTTGACAAATTGGTTAAGCATAGAGGCTAGATCAAAGCCAGAGGAGGAATTATCTGGAGATTGGGTGGATTGAGTGGATTGGGTGGATGGAAGTGATTTGCTATCATTATTGGAGTTAGTATTGAATTGAGTGGAATTGTTGGAATTGTTGGAATTGTTGGTGGAATGAGCTGAGATGGAGTCTTGGTTTTGGGTGAGATTGGAGTTCATGTAGGGTGTGTTTAGGCCACTGAAGAAGTTAAAGCCACCGGTTAGATTGTTAGTGAGATTGGTTAGTGGGTTAGACGTAGAACTAGAGGTAGTATTAAAAGAAGTGCTGGTGTTAGGGGTAGAAGAAGTGCTAACGGTGGTGGTCGTTGGAGATGGTTGGGGTGGTTGAGGTAGAGTGGATGTAGTTAGAGAGGTCTGGGTGGGGAGGGATGAAATAGCAGTGGTGGTTGTAGTGGTGGGAAGGGTTGATGGTGAGTTAGTTGGGGTGGTGGGATTGTTGCCGTTTAAAATACTTGTGAGGCTTGGGTTGGGTGCAGTTAAATTGCTGGTGTTGCTTAAGGTATTTAAAGACAAATTGCTTAGTCCATTAAGTCCGGTTAGTCCATTAAGAGAATTTAGGGAGTTTAGTCCGGTGCTACTATTGGGTAAACTGGGTGTAGATACAAGTGAAGTTGGCTGAGGGGTTGGGAGGGCGTTAGGGAGAGGGAGCCCGGAGAAGTAGGGCTTACCAACTGTGGGCGAGGCAAGAGAGGAAGAAAGGCTCGTGGGGGAAGAGATAGACTTAGCTGCTGGTGTAGCCAGAGACTTACTAGGTGATGAAGAGGTTAGATTGTTCTTGGAGGGAGTAGTTAAGTTAGCCGATTGGGTGAGGAAAGAAGAGAAACTGTTCTGGGATCCAATGGTGTTCATGACATTATCTAGGATGTTAGAGACCGCATTACTAGGAGGTGAAGGTGTGGTGGTTGAAAGAAGCACGGGTTGGCTTGGTGGAGAAGAAGAGATAATTGTGGTGGGGGGTGGCACTGAATTTGAGATAGTTGCTGACAGAAGTTGGTCCGTAGGAGAGAAGGTGCTTGGAGGAGTATGTGCTGGGGATGGTTGAAGTTGCCGGCTAGTATTAATCACTGGTGAAGTAAGGGCGTGGTAGACTGTCTGGGCTGATGATGGTATTGCCGGTGCTACTACCGGTGGTGTAGGTAGGGATAGTGTCGGTGAGGGTGGAGGTGGGGGTAGCAGAAAAGGCGGTGGAGATTGGTGTAGAGAGGTAGTTGGGGGTGGAGTTGAAGGCCGGAAAGAGGAAGAAGAACCAATTGAGTGGCGGGGTGGGTAGAGAAGGTCTCTTTCAGAACGGTTTTTGATATGTTTGGTATGAATCCGGTCTAGGACTGGGTGAAGATCGGCTGGATCTCGAGAATGTCTTGAATGGCCGTAAAGTATATCTTTGATTTTGGGTTTTGGAGGTGCCTTGATATCTGAAGAGGAGTCGTCGGAGTGAGACTCTCTAAATGAGCTTGGTGAGTATTGCTTCTTGGTCTTATTCTTATTCTTGCGATTGTGTCGGGCTTCGTCACTGCTTGATGACCAGTCTGTCTCTTTGTCACTATCTATCTCCCTATCTGGGCTGTGTTTGGATTTTGGTCTTAGTTTGGCCCGTTTGGTTAATAGGGACGGTATGGAGTCTTTGGGTTTGGTTTTGGACCGTGAGTTGCGGCGGTAGTGGATTTCTTCATCCTGGCGGGAGTCGGAGTCGTCGTCATCAAGAGGTCTTTTCTGGCGGCGCCGGATTTTGGTTTTGGTAATGACTTCTTTATCTCCGGTGGTTTGCATTAGCTTATCTAGAATTTCCTGTTCTTCATGGTCAAGGGACTGTTTCTTGGTAGTCCGAGTTGTGTGCTCGATGATAGGGGCTGTAGGAATGTTCAGAAGTGAGGAAGAGGAAGAAATCATCTTACCGAGCTGGCCTAGTTTCTTCTGAATACGATTGTGATAGGGTAAGTCTTGGTCAATTTTTAGATCTTGATCGGAGAATTCGTTCAAATCATCGAGACCAAAAGAATGAGGCTTATTGGTATGCGGTTTATCAGAGTAGGATGGTGGTGATGTGGGTGGATAATAGTCTCGAGGGGGAGGAGAATGGCGCATGGGTCTTCTTCGCGGTCGTCGCTGTGGTGGATGTCGGGGGGCCATGTCATCGAAGTCAAGTAAGTCCGGCGGCTGAGCACCCGGTCTATGGTCACGTCGAGGAGGCAT
The DNA here is from genome assembly GCF_024244095.1 of Nematocida homosporus. NCBI lineage: Eukaryota > Fungi > Microsporidia > Nematocida > Nematocida homosporus. The sequence goes on along the minus strand of NW_026250670.1, from coordinate 29,633 downwards.
ATGTCTGGGATCAGGCGGGTGCCCGGGCATGTCCATGGGATAGTTGGGCTTAAATTGATCGGGAGGCGGGTAAGGAGGTCGACCGGGATAGGGATTGAAACTAGGCATGTTCATATCTCCAAATTGGATTGGTGGTCGTTCTGGCCCTTGGCCCCGTCTTGATCGCGGTCGTGGTGGGGGGATGAAGCCTCTATTATAGGGATCCATAGGCGGAGAGCCCGGGAAAGGGTACTGGTCCTGGTAGTAGGGATCCTGTTGTAAGCCATCGGGTCGAGCGGGGATTGGTCCATTGCCAAGAGGAGGCTTAGAATAGTAGTCATCGCGGTCGTTCCTTGGTGGGTCAGAAGAAATAGACGGAGAACCATCAACTGTTTCCATAAAGAAGCGAGCAATAGCCTTCTCATTCTTACTACAGTTCTCGAAATAGAACTTACTGTCCACTTCTTTCAAGCAGTTGCCATTACCAGCTCGCTCAAAATGAAGCATTCCCCGGCCTTCTTCTACAAAGACTACATCAAAGGGATCAGAGCCCACGAAATCATCGCTTTCCAAATCATGGATTTCTTTAGACGGCCGAATATGTGTATGTGCACGCGGTTTATCGTAAATGCTGGTTTTGTTATAGACACGTTCAATTGGCGGAGGCCCGAAGTTCAAACCGGGCGGCCAGTTATTGTCCGTATTGCCCGGATTATCGTACTCCTTTATGTAATGTTCAGTGTAGTTAGGCGCGCGGCGTTCGTGTGAAGGGAGCCTTTCTTTGCGAACAAAGGCCTTACCGCCATCCGCCTCAACACCAATTGTGTAGAAAGAGCCATTATGCTCAAAGTATATCTTGCGATTGTAAACGCGTACAGACTCGCCATTAGCCAGTGGCCCCAGACGGAGACCAATGCCATCAGTAGTGAGATAGAGACCAGAGGACCGCACAGAGCGCAACACGCGCTTGCAGAGAACCTCCCAGGACAGCATAGCGAGCACAATGAATAGACGACGCATTGTTATTGTTTCTATTACTTCCCTATTTATTGGCGGGCCTAAATTCAAGCCTAACACAATCGCAAACAGAAGGTTTCAGACCGAGTAGCCAGAGGCTGATGTGACATTCCACCAATCATTTCTATATCTCAACCAGCCCAATAACAAACCCAATCCTAACCCATCCAACACCAACCAACCCACTACTACACTCATATCCCAACTAATCCAATACTACCGTTTAATCAGTAAATTAAACCAAAACCCAATCCAATCCAATCTAATCCTAACCCAACCTAACCCAATACTATTTACGACAAGACAACTTGTCTAATAAGCCAATACTAACCCAATAGAACAACAACATACAACATATAATATTAACATAATACAAACTCAACGCTTATATCTTAACTAAACCAAAATATTCTAACTAACTAAGTTGCTTTATTGAGCAATGCGTATCATAGCTAAACGTGTGCTCATTCGCTGTGATGGGCACTTTAGGCAGTAGCGGTAACGGCCACAGGGGCGGCGGGTATAACTATTTCCTTACCTGCTTCCTTGCTAGGCTCGGCTGGAGTCTCATCTTTCTTGGTAGAGTGTTGGGAAACAGTAACTGTTACATCAACATCAGTGTGCTCAGGGATCTTAGGAAGAGTATCCTCAATCTTCTTGAGTTCTTGGAGTTGGAAAGCATTGAGCGACTCGGCAGTAACAAAGCCGTACACATCAGAAGTGTTCTCCACGAGATCTAGAAGCTGCATGTATTTCAAAAGAGTCAACTCGTATCGGATTAAGGCCTTGCCAATAATGTCAGTAACTTCGACGGCAGACGTGTCTGGTTGGATGTCGTAGGCATGCACAGACTGGTTGAAGGCCGAAACGTGCTTAGCAACTTGAGAATCAGACGTGGTGTGCACATTGAAAGTAGCCACATGCACAAATTGTTCCAGATCAGCCACAAATCGAAGGAAAGTGTTGATCTCTGCAATAAGAGCGTTGTTGTGGTCGCGGAAAAGAGCCAAGTAAGAATCAAGAGTCATTTGGGATTTGTTTAAAGTGAGGTGGTTGATTGTAGTTTCAATCTTCCAGCAGGCAGAATTAAACCGGGCGCGAGCTTCTGGGAGAACGTGTACGTAGTGGGTGATAACATCAAGCATGCAAAGAAGTCTTTCAGTCTCATAGGCCTCTGGGTGGTGCTTAATGAGATTTTGGTTTTCCTTGTATTCCAAGAGCTTCGCTCCAATAGTGGCACGTCGTTCACTTAAACCGCCAAGGTTAAGCCGCTTAGCAATAGTAGCAACGATGCCTTTGATAATGTCGCAGAGATTCTCATCATTAGCCATACCATGTTCTTGCATCTTTAAGAAGCCAAACACATCATCGTTAGCCTTTTCCAACTCTTCTTCAGTTAAGTTGTAGAGCATCCAATGGTTAATAGTGGGGTTACCAAAGAAAATAGTAGGCCAGATAAGATAGTGGGCCTTCTTGAAGATTTCATCCTTACCCGGGAACACGTCAACATCAACTTTAGAAAGCAAGTATTGGAGGTTTTTGATAAGAGATTCTTTCTTAGCTGTCTTACTTTGGTTAGTCTTAAGCACAACCAATGGCTTAAAGTTTCGCTCAATAATACGACTGTTCTCAAGATGAATACCCATTTCAGCTACGCTAAGTGCTTCAATACCGCCTTCTACTTGAGGAGAGCTCTTCTTGAACCAGCCAAGGTTAGTGATACGACTGAAGAATCCTTTCTTGGGGGCAGTTATCACCTTCTGTGGTTCTTTGCCCTTGGTAGTTACTTCAGAAGCACCATAGTATCGCGTGGGGATAATGTTCTCCTTCTCGAAAAGGTGTTTGACGTTCTTAGGGGTGATTTTAGTGTACGTATCAGTCGAGTCTTTAGATAATATCTTAAAGAAAGGCACTGGCTTTCTGGCTTCTCCTGTTTCAGTTCCTGTTTGACTGGCCATCTCACCTACGCTATATCTTTGATATAAAACGTAAGCACCGGAGGCAATAAGCAGTCCAAGCACACCAACAGATGCGCACATAAATAAGTTCTTCTTACTTATCGTCTTTCGTTCCATAAAATGCAAAAATTGATCAAACTAAATGTTAAAAATTTACGAATTTTCCTTATATGGAAATATTTTATGACATCATGATTCTGCCAAAATTTCAAATTCTTGCAAATTCAAATTAAAATCAGTCCGGCCTAAAATCACCTAAAAATCACCAAAATCACTATCACCAAACTTCTCATCATCACAAACACCCTCAGCCCACCCCAATTCAATCCTAACTCAATCCCAACCCAATCTATCTTTGATTTCATCACCACAAAACAAAGTCATAATCTCATTAAAAACCTACCATCTTCTCCAGTAGTCCATCCTAACCGATCTCAACTCAATCCAACCCAACCTAACCCACCCCACCCCAATCCAAATACTAACTCAATTCAATCCAAATACTAACACAATCTAAGTTGACTATCGCTAAGTTACTAAAAGCGTGGATTTTTTAACTTTTACAATGTACGCACAGTCCCAACAACCAACTAATGAGCCTTTACCCGAAATAATAGTGCCTAATCCACCTTCTGATAGCATTTCTTCCCTGGCCTACAGTCCGGTCAGTGATGTTTTAACCGCCTGTTCCTGGGACGGCTCTATTTATATCTACAGCCCATCTTCACCCGAATCTCACGAAACAATGTCCCTGAAAACATCTATTCCTAACACCAACTCATCGCCTATTCTTTGCAGTTGCTTCTCTAATGATGGCGCATTCCTTTATACCGGTAGTGCTGATGGTAAAATCAGAATTCTTGATATGAGTTCTGGCAATCTAAATGAGCTGGTAGGACATAGTGTTGGTATTGGGTGTATGACCTTTACAGCTTCTGGGTTTCTAGTAACTGGAGGTTGGGATAAAAGATTGAAGGTTTGGGATCTCATGACTTCACAAACACCCATTAAAGAGATATTAATGGATCATAAGATTTTTGCTTTAGATTCCAAAGATAGATCTATTGTAGTTGGTCTTTCTAACAATCAATTAGTTACTTATGATTCTCATCGGTTTGAAAAGGTTAAGCTGCCAACTATTAGTAGTTCGTATCGTGGGGGGTATGGGTACAAAGCTCCTGGTCAAATGTCGCTGAATCGGTCGTATGAGAGTGGTAGTAAGTACGTTCCTAAGATTAATTGGCAGATTCGGAGTATTTCCTGTTCTAATGATGGGAATGTCGCTTTAGTCTCTTCTATTGAATCTAAAGTAGATTTAGTGGCTGTTCAGCCTATGGAAGATACGCCTAACAATTACTTCTATAGTTTTAAGTGTCATAAAACCGACCGTGTTCTTTATCCAGTTAACAAAGTGATGTTCCATCCGATCTTCCAGACGACAGTAGTTACCTTTGGAGGAGATGGTAGTTATACGCTTTGGGACCGACTGGCCTTGACCAGACTAAGAACAGGAGGTCCTCAAAATGACATGTCTATCACTACTGCTGCCTTTGATAAAACAGGCCGGTTTATGGCCTATGCGATTGGATACGACTGGAGCAAAGGATTCCGAGCTCAAATTCCCGTACCAGTGGAGATAAGAATCGTAAGTGTTCCAGAAAACGTGCATAAGCAACAACCATAGAGGCTAGTATGGGTGTACCACAATAAATAAGTCGGTATTAGTATTAAGTTGAGTTGAGTTAGTAGTAAGTTGAGTTGAGTTGGTATTGTATTGAGTTAGTATTAGTATTGAGTTGAGTTGATATTGTATTGTGTTAAGTTAGTAGCAAGTTAGTGTTATATTGTATTAAGTTGATATCTAGATGGCATTACCTTTGATATTTGGACTATAACAACTCAGTGGTCTACAGTTTGATTCAGTTAAGGCAGGACAAGTTAAGGCAATTTACTACCCAGCATCTAAATAGTATCTAAATACTAAACTAACACAACACAACTCATCTAAATACTAAACTAACACAACACAACTCATCTAAATACTAACCCAATAATACTATACTAATTGAAGAGGGTCTTTATTGTTTACGGGTAGTTTACTTACTAGTGGAGATTTCTATCTGCTTCATAATTGGGTTGGTGCTGCTGGATTTCTTGAGGGCTTTGATGAGACTTTTCTTTTCCTCGAGATAAGCTCGGCAGATATTGAGCTCGGAAAGAGCCGTTTGTAATTTGGTTTGAAACTCATCTAACTTGCGGTTTCTAACCCGGGCTTCGTGCTGGTGTTCTTTCTCTTTCTCCTCTAAGCAATTGGCCAACCAGTTTTCATTCTTCTCTCTATCCGCACTCCACTTAATAAACAGATCGCTTAAGGTAGTGAAGTCACGAATGCCTAATTCGCCTGCTATAGCTAGGGCTTCTGGTGTTAAGTGAATGCGGCGTTGAAGATCTTCGATCTGGCCGTTAAGTTGGTCCTCGCGCTGGCGTAGTTTCGCATTCTCTTCCCGAGCGGCTTCTAGCTTCTGTGCAGCCGCTTTAGCTTCTTCTTGCACTCTCGCTGCCATCTGCCCGGTGCTAGTTAGTCGCTCTGTACAGTGCACCTGCTCTCTTTGGATCTTACTTACAATGCGCTGGAAATGTCTATCCAAATCATCTACAGTCGATAGAGTCTTACTCGTCCGGCCGGTAGCCAATTCAACTCGTTTAATCTCTTCCACTACCCCATTAACTATCCGCTGCATCTCAGCCTCAGCCCGTTGCATTGAGCCATGCAACTGAGTCACTCGATTTTGCAAGTAACTAATCTGTTTCTCTCGCTCGGCAATAATCCCTTCTGCCCGACTCTGTACTGATACGACTTGCTCGGCCACACTCCGCTTCTCCTTCTTAAGCTCCTCCACTACCTTCTCTCCTAAGAGTTGCTGCTTCTCTAAGTTAGTGGCATGAGTAACGAGTTCTTCTAGTTTTTGTTGCGCAGTGTTTAGTTTACTCTTTAGAGTTTCATTCTCAGCGACTATTTGGTGCTTTTGATTTACTTCGCTTTTGAAATCAGTTTCTAAACTTTTGGCAAACTCATCCAGTTTCACATACTCTTCCTTGATAGCCCGATAAGCCTCTGAGATCTTGCTAATCTCTTCTTTTAGCATCTCGTTCTCTTCTAAGTTAGACTTAACTGCTACTATCTCGGCACGCATGGTTTGAAGAGCTTGTTGACTCTCTTGCTCTTTTTGGTGTTTGTAAGCTATATGCTCGGAGAGTTTAATACAATCGTTCTTAAGTCGAGTTTTCTCCTCCTGCATACGTTCTAGGGTCTGGGTGGTTTCTGTATACAAACTTTCTAAACTCTCTTTCTCGGCCAGAAGAGTTTCCATAGCACTTTTGGCTTCGGCTAGAATTTGGTTTGTTTCGATTGACTTCTTCTTGCAATCACAGGGTGGATTGATAGATAAGTTTGTTTGCATTGTATGCTCTCTAAGCTGGGCTTTTAGATGGCTAATCTGCATTTTGAGTTCGAAATTCTCTCTTTCCATTGTAGCGATAAGATGGTCGTGTTCTTTAATGGGTGGACCTCTAGTGAAGGGAAGTGCGTCCATTTTTCTGCTTGGTTTTTTGGCGGGATATGTTTATTACTCTGGCTTATGGATCTAATGGTGGTACTGCTAGGTCGATAGCAGGTATTTTGGCCGGTAAGATCGAGATGGTTGGAAATTTAGAATTATCGGGATTTTCAGGGTGTATTGTGGTGGAAATGGATCAAATTGAAGTAAATCAGCTGGCTAAAATGGGTATAGTTGTGTTTGTTTGTGCGACAACGGGTGATGGTGAGTGTCCGTATAACATGCAGGGGTTTTGGTGGGAACTTAAGCGGCGTATATGGACGGGGGCGTTTGAGCAGTTGTTCTATGCGGTGGTTGGGTTGGGCGATTCGTTGTATAGCAAGTACAACTATGCTGGGAAACGGTTGTTCAATCGGATGAAACAAGTGGGCGGGGTGGCTCTTTGTGGTCGTTGTGATTGTGATAGTATGGATAGTCGAGGTGTATACAGTGCTTTGGAGACGTGGGTGCCTGAGTTTTTGGCGGGCTTGCGTAGTCAGTGGAGTAGTATTGTTAGTGGCCCGGGGAATGAATGGAGTAAAAAGGGGTTAGTTGGGGTGAAACCAGCAACTAGTTGGGGAGTTTTAAAGTCCCGTCGAAGAATAGCTCCGTATGGCGAAGTAGATGATCTGTCAACCAAAGGATCCTTTTATTCAGAGGTCTTAGAAGTGGTCTTACAAATAGATAAGCCGGTTGGAATAGAAAGTGCGACCAACTCGGATGAGAGTGTTAGAGATGGTAAGGATGAAAGTGCTAGAGATGGTAAGGAGGAGGATTTGAATCCACATACGAATGTGATGACGTACAGTCCAGGGGATGTTTTGGAGGTATACCCGGAGAATTTAGACTACTTGGAGTTCTTGGCGGAGGCAGTAGAAGGAGAGGTAGAGGAAGCAGAACAGTTTGCCTACTTGGACTACCAAAAAGTACCTATGCACCATGAGATTGGCCGGGTGTACGAGTGTCTAGTGAATAAACAGGGTGTTCGGTTTAAGGACGATGTGCCGGACGAAACACTCTTCCTGGGCCGGTTGCAAGAAATAGCAGAGACGTATGATGAGTACTATGCGTACGTGGTTGCACCACAGCGGACTTTTAGAGAAGTACTTAGAGATCTGTTTTTGGTGGTACGGACTAGTGCCGGTCTGTTTAGTCCCATCTTTCCTCGGTACTACACAATTAGTAAATGCGATGGGTGCTTGTACAGCCTAACAGTTGGTGTGGTTAAAAGGTACACTAAACTGGCCCAGCCACGAAAAGGCCTTTGCTCGGAGTACTTAAAAGGCCTGGAAATTGGCCGGCGTGTCCGTGTGCGACAGCGCAAGTCGCACATGCCGCTTGAAGGGGACTTATTCATGATTTGTTCAGGGACGGGTATTTCTCTACCTAGAGCAACTATTCATGCTTATTTAGAAGGACATTTGCCGCAGGTAAGTAGTATTCATCTTCTATTTGGATTTAGATCGGTGCTTTACGACTGGCTGCACCATGATGAACTGGCTATTGGTCCGCCAATGCTAGTGCATGGGAAGACAGGTGTTGTTTTGCAGTATACTTTGCTATCTAAGGATAAGCAGCGGAGTGTAGTTCTTTTTGCGGCTCCATCAAGATTGGGGGAAGAGCCGGAGCAGCTAATATCTCTAGGACAGCCTAGTCCGTCTGATGGTTTGACTTGGCCCGCTGTGCCTCGGAAGAATTACTTGGCAGGCGTTCTGCATATGCTTGATAAGAGTATCTTGTTCAAAAACATTATTATTAGTGGCGCATCAAGACTAGCCAAGACATTGCCACCGGTAATTGAAGCTATTTTGCAGACCCAAGTTCATTTTTATTCGGAGTGTTGGTAGTTGTATCAAAAGTTGTTGTTTTTGCCAGTCCTATTTTGAAGATGATCTTAGTTTGGGCAGTCCTTAACTAACACATGCTTAAAATAGGACTGGTTATTGCCAACGATACGGCAGTACCACTCCTGAAACGTGCTATTAAGTTGGGCTTTTTGTTCTCCATTAGCGTACTGAAGGGCAAACCCTGTGGCGTCAACTAGCAGGGTTGGATCATTTAGCCATTGGGATACATAGACATTAGGCCAATAAATACTATACAAATTAGTGCTTTCATCAGTAAATACCTGGTCGCAAATTGGAATTGGTTTTGTAACTGTAAGCTCGCAAGCTAGATGTGTTTCATTCTGAAAGGAAATATTAGGCGTGCGCAAGCCAAGATAGTCCAGACACTGGCCCAATGTAACATTGTCGTTTGAATAGAAGGGACTGGGTAGATCCGGTGAGTTGTACGACTTTAGAAGTACTAAGGCCAAACAGATACTTAGCGTCAACCCGGCTACAAAGAAGAGCCCGATCATGATCATATATAATGGCAGCACACTAATAGGTTTAGGTGGAGAGAATATTGCCTCCACTGAATCTTCCAAAGGCCGGCTATTCATAACTAACGACCGGCCATCGTTCCTAATATTAGAGCTACCGGCCACTAAAACGCCAAACCCTACTATCCAACCGAGCACTTGCCAACCTAATACACCTTGCATTCTATTTTTTGTCTATCTCGATATAAATCATGATTGTTAAAATCACTTATTCTTGTGAGAAAGAGCCCAACATAAGCTCTATTTTGTCACGACTTATTCCTAACCCAATATCAACTTAATACCACCCCAATACTAACTCAATGCAATACCAACTCAATATTAACCTAACTCAATATTAACCTAACCTCTCAAAATGTCCGACAAAATAGCATACTAGTATTAGACGCATACGAATCAGAACCCAATTTATTCCTCACCATCCTCGTCATCACTATGTCCTCTCATATTCAATGCACCCTGCCTTATAATCTTATGAGCTATATTTGTGTATTCCACGGGATTGACTTCGTATAATGCATTCCAAACATTAAGCACGAAATTCCTATTCATTCCGTCCGGTTGATCCAGCGCACTTTGGTTTAGGTAGTGGGATCCGTTGGGATGAAAGTATCTTTTCATGAACTCCCCGGTGATATAATCAGCCGTCAGCCCAAACACCCTGCCTTTAACTCCAGCAGGAGCATAGGAAACATTGCTACCTACGGGTATGCCTTCGTCCAGCTTAATCGTGGTTGGCAGTGCACAGATCGGCACCTCTCCTATTAATCTATCAGTGGACAAGTTCTTAAGTGGGAAATTAAGCACGTAAACCCCTGTTTTCAAGTCATTGCAGATGTATTCGTGTTTGAACGATATTGCCGCGCATAACTCAGCTACTTTTCTTAAAACCACTAACTGCACGTTCTGAAAGATCGCAATTAAGATAATAATCGAGGCCACTGATAGTGCAAAGATAAGAAACATGAAAATAGGCCGTTGACTACAACAGGACCACATATGCTGTAAACGCCAAAAGCATTTCCTTTCTAAGTCTTTAGTCTGTCTCTGTATTGTGCCCTTTTTTGGTATCTGCGGTGACAAGTCACCGATCTCAGCTGCATGGTCTCTCCTGCTCGACTGTTCTCGCCATTGGTTTAACTCAATATTCTCCGCTAAAGCAGTACCTAGCACCACTCCCAAACTAACTAGCCCAACTAACCACAATCCAACCCCATACCTACGCATTTCTTGTATCCCAACCCAACCCCATTCCTATTTAACCCTCTCTTCTACTGATACCAAGACCGATCATCCAAAATCCCCAAATCACTCTATCTAAACCTATACAATCTAAATCTTCAAAAGTATCATTTAATTAACCCATTACAAAGCCCACTTAATCCAACTCAACACAATCCCAACACAATATCAACACAATACTAACACAATACGAACCCATAGACCCCTTCGTGTCTTAATAGACCCAATACCAACCCATTACTCAAGTTAATTAGAGTAATTAGCCCAAATGTGGCAGAATAACCTTAAATTAAGGAAAGATGCAATCTATGTCATAAATTACAGTCGAATAGACCGACAATCATACCTAATTAGGGTTAGTCTAGACTATTATTTAAAGGTCTGATTTCTGATGAAACTATAAATACCCTAGCACTTCCCTAATCAATGAGAAAGTTCCTAGTTGTTTCCTTATGTCTACTTGTCGTCATGATGATTACTGTACGAGCAGCCAGTGATGACGCATCCACCGATAGCAAGAAGGCTAACCCCAAAAAGAAGACCGGCGCCAGCAACAGCCAAGATGACGACAGCGATGACGAGAGCAAAGATACCACCAAGAAGATGGTAACCAAGTCTTCAAATGCCACCACCAGTGCCGGATCTGGCCTTGCAATTGGATGTATCTTTATGGCATCTATCGCAGCCTTCTCCCTGCTGTAAAATAAACACATCTATGTTTAGCCGGGTTAGTATAGTATTGGGTTAAGTTTTGTGTAATGGATTGTCGGATTGTTTTAGTTTAGTTTAGTTTAGTGTATTGTTAAGTTGAGTTAAGTTGAATTGGGTTAAGTTGAGTTGAATTTATTGGTATTGAATTAGTGCTAGCTAAATACAGGATGACTATTACTTATCTTTGGCTGGCACTTGCGTAATGGTGTTAGACTTTCTTTGTCCTGCTAACTTGAAGTACTTCACCTCTTTATCTTGCAGCCTAAGATTTACTTTAATCTAAGCCAACTCAATTCTTATCTTATCTTAACCAAAACAGCAAACAAAATACAACCCAACACAGCACAACACAACACAATTACATTAAACTTAACACCAAACTCAACTCAACACCAAACTCAACTCAACCCAATACATAACTCCTTTATTCAATTCAAAACATTCATTATCCAGCACTAATTTGATTAAAGGCTAAACCAATTATTGTCCAGGAGATCTTCCTTTAATGCTGTAATTTGTTTGGTAGATCTTAAATTTTAGAATCAAACTCATTATTTGTTATCGTTTTAATTAACAATTAATTAAATTCTTATCTATAAATATTCTTTTGTTTTGCTCAACATGGTAAAACTTTTGAAGATATGCGGAGTTGTGGCATGCGTTAGCGCTTTTGCTATCTCTAGTGCACTGGCCGATACTACAGCGGCCGCCAAAAACGTGGACAAAGTCAGCATTGATATGGCTTCTTTACGTTTTGAAAATGCCAAACCGGCCAAGATAGAACCAAGTAAATCTACTAAAGCTACAAGTACTTCTGGGAAGTCCACTACTGGTGAGGCTAGCAAAACCGGAGCAGCTGGAAAGTCCGGTGAGGCCAGCAAGCCCGATGAATCGGCTAATCCAACCACTAGTGACAAGTCCGCCAAGAGTACCGATGGTGAAAAGAAGACCTATGCTGATGACGATGTAGTTGGTAGTGTCAATCTTGTTTTCAGTCTTAACCGAACAAACAGCGATCCTATCTACAAGTCCTTCCTAGGCGACACTCAAAAACAACAAGATTACATAACTCAACTCAAAGATCTCATCAAAACCGAGTCGCTTACTAACATTAAAGCCCAAGTTAGAAGTTCTAAAATCGGTGCTTCCGAAGATGATGCCGTCAATGCTAACAATTCCGTTATTGTCGATATAGACATGTCTAAGGTCGAGAGTATTGGTGAGCAACTAAAGCGGCAAATGCCAAACTTCAAGTTAGGTTCAGAAGTAACCATTGAATTACCTCTTAAGCTCAAGGACTTAAATGCCATTCAGGACCAGATGAATCCCTCTGATGACAAATCCGCTGTTTGCTTCAGTCTCTCCAACATGCCAATCCCTAGGTTAGATAAGGATAAAGATGATCTTGTTCTGAAACCCCAAACTTCGCACATTACTGCTACGTTTTACACCTCTGCTGTTCCTTGCCGCCAAGTCATTGATGGCATTAAGGATTCCACTGATTCGGAACACTTTTTATCGAAGTACTGGCACTTCATTCTGATCGCCTGCGTCCTTGTTGTTGGACTCTTTGGTGGTTTTATCTACTTCATGAATTCTAAGAGTTCCAGTTAAATCATCAATAAGCAATAATAAAGCACTGAGTTTATTTTGACCTACTACATCGGATAAATATGGCAACGAGATCTTAGGGTCTTCCATATCTTTTTTATCTCCTCATTTAAAATCAAGACTCCATCCCAATCCTATCACCATTCATCCTATTATACAACTACTACTTACACTAACTCAATACCCTCCTATACCCAACCCAACACCAAACACAATCCTAAACCAATTTGAGAATGCATTTGGAAATCTTCTCTAGTTTTTTGTGCACAGATAAGAAGTATTTGATATCTTCATTTGGGCCTTCGTCACAGATATACTGAAAAGACCCAAAAATAAACACAATACATAATATCTCTGATGAAAGTCTAATCAAAGCTCGTCTTATATCTCGATGGACCTCTATCCTAAAATTAACACTTTCCTGTTGCTCCCACTTCCTATACACTTCCTCTTCTTCTCCTACAACCCAACCTCGCTGCAATATTAAGGCCCGATTAGTCCTTACTTCTAAATCAGTCTGTTGCCGCCTAATAAACTCTCGTCTCTCCCAACACTTAAGCAAGAAATCCCCTACTAAGTACCCAGTAGTATAAAGAAGTAACCGCCGCCTAAAATTCAAAACAACCGCCAAAGATAGCACTAATAATTTTGATAGATAATTTAAATAACTTCTCAAGTACTTCATTCTTTCTCCAGCTATCTCCACCTCATAAATCACTCTATTAACTCTATCCAGTACAACTTCTGAACTCTCCCCAGTCCGAACTGCACTTTCCACCAATAAATGCCGTTTCCAAGCCGATTCCTTCACATGCGCTCGTTCAGCCACTATAAACAGTGTTTCCTTCCATGGCAGTATCGCTAAACAGACTTGTAAACCCATTAAACGAACGGCCAGTCCAGTCTTAAATGAAAACAATATCCGAGCATGTTCCAAAGATAAGCTCTTTTGCAAGAAACATAAGCCATTAAACCCGACTAAACAGACCACTTGCCAAAGTTTTAGATAGCCAATATAGATCGAGTTAAGCATTCCACCTAAAATTTATTTATGGGGTTGTGGTATGAAGTCCGTTTGAAAATGAGTTTCACGATCATCGGATTGTTCATCAGTTGGGTGCAAAATAAAAGGAACATATTGATCTTGGAATAAATGTGATGCATCTTCCATTTCTTCTATTTCTTCTATTTCGGGTGGAGTTAAACTTGAATTAGGTTGTGATTGAGATGGGGTGGGTTGTGATTCAGATAAGATTGGGTTAGGTTGTGATTTTGATTCAGATTGAGATAAGACTGAATTAGGTTGAGATAGAGATTCAGATTGAGATAAGACTGAATTAGGTTGAGATAGAGATTCAGATTGAGATAAGACTGAATTAGGTTGAGATAGAGATTCAGATAGATATTCAGATGAATTAAGTTGATATTTTGTTTTTGATTGAGATAAGGATGGGGTAGAATGGGAATGAGATAGGGATAGGTTGGTAAGTGAAGGGGTGGATGAGATAGTCATGGGTATATCTTCAGAAGTTTCAGCTAGGAAAACAGCTGGATTAGTAGCAGAAGGAAAGTCAGAGGCTTGAGAACCACTACTAATCTCCATTTGAGAAAGTCTTCGTAGATCATCAATTTCAGCTTCAGAAGTAGTAGAATTAGTAGATAAAGAATTAGTTGAATTATTAGATAAAGAATTAGACTGAGTAGTAGTTGTATCAGCAGCTGATCGATCAAAATGACTCTCTTCTTCATTTAGGGACTCCAGTAACTTCTGTTCTAACTCTTCTCTCTCCATAAGATTAGATTGAGTTGAATTAGTAGTAGGTACTAAACTAATTGTATCAATATTAGCAATACTATCAACCTCAGCAATCGGCATTGAAGATAACAAATTAATACCATCCTCATTCTTATCACTAATCTCACCACTCTTATCAATCTTATCAACCTCATCCTTATCACTCTTATTACTACTAGTAGGAGTACTCTCTAGTGCATCTACTAGAGTGACTTGGGCATCTGTATGGGGTACTTCATTGAAATATCCATCACCTACTTCACATCTTAAACTGCCCTCCTCAGTAGGTGATAGTTCAACTAGTCTAATTGTAGCTGTACCTGTATTGTAAACCCATAAACGAACTGAACCTCCTCTATTACGCCAAATAAACCCAGCAAACTCATTATAATCTGTAAAAGCTCCTTCATCACTACCTATGATGTAATCTTGTTCCTTTTGTAAGCGAGCATCTAAAGCAGAAGAGTTGTAGGCAATATCTAAGATACGGAAAGTAGCTGGGGCCATTGTTCGAGTTTGAATTTTGATACTAAACCCTATCTTTTCATTGGGTTGATCATTACTTTTGTTTAATCTTATCTCAAAAGTATCTTTAGTTCTAGCATCATAGATAGTTAGATTGACTTGACCTAGACTAGTCCAGGCTTCACTTATCCGGCTAATATCATGCTCAGAAGAGACTGGAACTCCAGTAATACCAATTACATAGTGAAAAATAGGAAGAACTCCTGCTCGGCCGGCTGGAGACTCTTTTGCTACTCGGACAATCTGTAAAGAAGGCCCAGTTCTTGTACTTGTAGTGGTACCCATGCGATAAACAGAAAATTTTATTGGGGAAGTACTAGGTTGGGCTTGTATTTGCTTGTTTTAGGGGTATTAAAGGGTTTAAATAAAGGATTAGAGCGGGATAAGAGTGGGGCTAAAGTATTTTTAATGGGATGTATTGAGATTGGGTATTAGAGATGTATTATAGCATAATAGATAAGAAATTAGTTTTGATTTTAGTTTAAGATTTAGTTTGGTATTATGTTGAGTTAGTTATTGTATTGGTTGGTGTTGGTTGGTGTTGGTTGGTATTGGTTGGGTATTGAGGTGAGTTTAGTATTTGTCTAACTCAAACCAACTCAACTCAATACCAACTCAATACTAACTCAATACAACTTAATCTAAATCTTAAACTAAACCCAACTAAATACAAAACCAATAGGAGTTTAAATTGGTTTAGTTTGTAATAATACTATCTACAATACTAATAATACTATCTACGACACTAATAATACTATCTACAATACTAATAATAAACTCTAGCTAAATAACAATCTAAATACTATCTTATCTTTAATGCTAATACTAACTCAATACCAACCCAATTTCACCTAATCAAACACTAATCAAACACTAAACGAACACAATCTAACACTAACTCAATACTAACTCAATACAATAACCAACCCACTCAACTCAACTCAACTCAATCTAATCCTTTGGTATTGTTTTTGATCCAGCGATGGGTGAGGATTTGGTCGACTGTCAGTCTCTTCTCTGGCTCCCGTACTAGTAACCGACTAATAAAGTCCTTACACGCATTGGAGAGATAAGAAGGACAGGCAAAAGTAACTGACTTGATTCTTTTGAATGTCTCCTCTGTACTTCCTTGCGTTTCAAACGGTGGATGCCCAACTAAGAACTCATACGCTAAAACTCCAACTCCCCAAAGATCAACGGCCTTATCATGCTTTTGATGACAAACCATCTCTGGTGGAAGATAGTCCATGGTTCCACAAAAAGTATATCTTTTACTATCTATATTATGCACAGCCCATCCAAAATCAGCGACTTTAAGTCGATCGTCAGCTCCTATCAGTAAATTTTCTGGCTTGATATCACGATGGATGACGTTTTTACTATGGATGTACTGTAAGGCTCTGGCCATCTGAGCAATGTATCTGGCGGCTTCTGGCTCAGTAAATCGCTTCTTGTGTTGGAGTAATTTGAACATTTCACCTTTGGCTGCATACTCTAGGATTATATACACGTGAAGATCGTCATAGAAGTAGCCGTAGAGTCTTAAGATGTTCTCGTGTTGGAGATGACTTTGAATTTCTATTTCGCGTCTTACTTGTTTTGTAGCATTAGAGTTGGTTATTTCGGATTTAAGTAAGATCTTTAAGGCAACAATAAAGCCGGAGGCTTTTTCACGGGCTAGATAAACTCGGCCAAACTTACCACGGCCTAAAGAAGCCCCAATCTCAAAGTCGTCGAACTTCCACGTACTCATGAAATAAAAGAAAATACAGGTTGGTATTAGTAGTTATCTGGGGGTCTAGAGTGAGTATTGAGGTGTTATTTGGGTTGGGATGGACTTGGGTAGGGTGTGGGTGGATTGGTGATTGGCCAGTTTGGGCGGTGATTGGAGTATTTTTGTTTTGAGGTGAGATTAGGGAGTAAACATGGTTAGAAGTGTTGAGATGTGGGTTTATGATATTTCAAATCCTGGGATTAGGAGTATGTTGGAGTTGGTATTAGGGATTAAAGTAACTGGGATTTGGCATACTTCAGTGGTGGTGTTTGGACGGGAGTACTACTTCCAGTCTGGTATTAGGGCGGATGTGCCGGGGAGTACGCCATTTGGAACGCCGGTGCGGAAAGAGGCTTTTGGGGAGAGCTTGTTGAGTAGTGAAGAGTTCGATCGGTTTTTGTTGGAGCAGCAAGCTTTGTTTTCGGAGCAGACGTATGACTTGTTAGAGAATAATTGCAACCACTTTTCTGATGTTGTGCTGAAATGTCTGGTTGGTCGGGGGACGCCTGAGTATGTAATGGCTCTTTCGGATTTGCTTAAAGGCAGTCCTTTGGCCAAGATAGTCAAAACAGCTCTTGGTTCAGCTTAGGATTAAGGTGTAATAGAGTTTAGTTTGATTGAGTTAGATGGGATGGGGTGATGTGAGGTGATGTGGCTTAGAATGGTGGTTTAATTAAAGGCTGTGATTAGTTGTTCCAATGGATTATATTTTGTGGTTGTTTATCATTAACCGGTGTTAAGTTAGTATTGGGTTAGGTTGGGTTGAGGTGGGATTAGGTGGGGATTAGGTGGGTTAGTAGTGAGGCAAAAAGATGCGAGCACGGTACAATCTATTATTTCTATCCATTAACCAGATTGAATAAAGGCGTATTTTCAACAATAGACTAGGTTTATTTATACCTGAAAGGTAGGATTCATATAGAGATAAAGACGGGGCTATAAAATGACAGATAGGATTTAGAGAATATCATTTGATAAGGGATAACACAAAGTTTGGAAATCTAGTATACATGGGGGCGCTTTGAATTAATAATCTTCACCTGACCAAGAAAGTATCCTTATTACTTTCTATCTTCTCCATTTCGAAATCTCTAATTCCTGGCTATTCCTTTTCGGGTCTTCGCACTTGCTTGCGACTCCCTTACTTATGGCAATTGGGTTGTATTGGACAGAGAGGGGAAGAATGCTAGGTTAGAAGGAATTGGGGGTGTTGAAAAGTATGGTTTAGTATTGGGATAGGTCTGTTGTTATTTGTGCTAAAGGGAGGTAGATGGTTTGCCTGCTTCTAAAGATTCTAATTCGTGTGCGATTCGCCGTACTTTATCATGGTCAAGTACGATGGACGCCCAGTCGTTCCAGATTCTAGCCCATTTAGATAGCATGTCTGGGGGTGGACTTTCTAGATGAAGCAGCAGCCGGCAGGCAATAGTACCTAATAGAATGGCCTGGCTTATTACTATCTCGCAAGTGAGGCGCTGTTCTATTGGCAGGGTATACCACTCCTTCAATATAATTAGCATTAGGCTAGTTTGGGTGTTGCACTGTTGAAGTACTAGAATAGTGCATGAGCTAAGGGTTGTGATATTACCGTCATGCTCTTGGATCATATTCAGGAAGCTTAGCTTGTTTTGAAAATATAGAGTTAGCTCAGGGTCTATGCGATTTTGAGCAAGTATACTCTTCAAACAGTGTGCATAGTACACAAACATGCGCAGCTGAACTGTTACCCATCTTTGGCAATGCTCATTATAAGCTATGTTGGGCATTGTCCACGGTCTTGTGCTTGCTTTGAAATAGTCTGTTATGTCCTTTTTATTGAGCTCAACAGATGTAACCATGTCTTTTGTTGAACTGAGCCCGATCATTGTAAGAACTGTAGCTATTAGAGAGAAGATATTATCGTAGTCTTGAGGATAGGAAAACACGCGATTCTTATTAAGCAATGGTAGTATTATTGAAACTTCCTCAACAAACAAAACTGTCAATCTAAATTCGACTGTGCCCCTAGATTGCTTCTGGCCTGGTACCATCAACTCCCCATTGTCCAGAGTTATTCGGATGCGTTGAAGACCTGTTATAACTAGCTTGGGATTAAAGAGAATTTGCTCTAGAGTGTTACGCCAAGAATGTGCTAGAATGGCCAAATAATTGATCGTGATTTGGTCGTATAATTCAACCTGGTATAAATCGATGCCTTCCAAATGGAAGATCAATTTATGCACAAAATAAGCGGCTTTGATGTGTGGCGAATAGGTATTTCCGAGGTACCTCATTGTTAGGGTGGCCTTTTCCAACGCTGTGTCAGTTGCAGTAATGAATAGAAGATCTATTGGATGATGTATCAGTTCAAGGAACATTCCGAAATCGGGCACAGATTTGGGTGTGCATTTAGCATTCTGGTTGAGTAGGAAATAGATGGACTTGAATCTTTCTTTGATATCCTTAAAGAAATCGCGATAGAAAGATAGAAAATAAGGTGGGAATGGGCTATTATTGGCCCGTTTCGGATAATAAAGAGGTGGGTTAATAATAAGAAGGGCCTTTTTCTGGCAAATAACATTGGCTTGTTTTAGAACTTCTGGGCAAGTAGTTGCTATATTTGATCCCAGATAAGGGGAAATTGTCTCACGCCATTCAACTATCAACAATTGTGTTTTGCTGATATAGTGTTTGATAAGAAGAATCTTAAGATCTGCCAACACCGGGTTGCCAAAGGATTTCTCAGTAAGCCATAACCAAGTTGCTTTGATCCAACGATTGCCGTGATGTTTGGTTTTAATCGCTCCTGTTATGGCCAAATAAACCGGTGGGGTTGAATATAAAATCTGTATGTCCTTCCTAATACCAAAGAACCCCATCCGCTCGTGTTGTGCGGACTCACGCGGTCGGCAATCAAGGAACATATTGTAATCTGTTTGCCTGGCCGGGCAGTATATGGGACAAGAATGGCCTTGAAACATTCCATCTAGATTATATGCTCGACTTAATTCCAGGCCAATTTGGGTCTGATTAGACGTTAGACCATACGAGTTGCTATATCGTATGCATTGATCTCGTTCAATTCTATCCTCACTATTGCAACTAATTAGACCCAATACTAACCCAACAATAACCAACTTCTTTAATCCTGGCTTAATAATACAACACATGTTATCTTTTTTATCTCTTTTATGTTTTATTCCACAATTTCAAAATATCGTACTTCCACTAATATCACTCTTTTTCCCAGCAACTTCACCATCAATTAATTCTATGAAATGTCATATATCGTACATGGCTATTGTAGCGTTCCAGCCGGCCTCCGCTTTAAAATAAGTTCTTGTAATGCTGCTATACGATCACCACCAAATACTAATACGATCAACCTGGTCACTGGCAAGCTACTAACTACTTAGTACTCACTGCTACTAACACGTAGCTTTAATAAAATCGGGGTGGTTTAACCAGAGTAATTTTGCATATCTATCGGCAATTCGATATGACGTCATCCTCTCACACCCACATTTATCTATAAAAGGCACCGGTGCTCGTATCAAGGAATGTCTTTAATAAAGTATGTTTTGGCTAATGAACCATATCTATCCCATGAGCATTACAGCTATCTACAGAGGCAAAGTTCTTTATGATTTGCTGGCCTAGCACTGATCGCAGTGGGTGCCCTTAAAATCTTGAATTAGAGAACACAGTTGTTCTCTTCTGTCCATCTTTCAAACTCTCGTATCTTGTCTTTATTTATTCGCTGGTCTATTTATAGATAGGAAATTTCCTTATTAGGCAATTTTTCTTCTCGTCTTTTAGAAACCGCTAATGTCTTTTAGGAACATACAACAAGCACAATTTCAGAACCTAAACATAATCTGATTTTGAGAACGAATTCTCAGCATGACGTGCGATAATGAGTACAATAATTAGAACACATGTTATAGAAGCCTAATCAAATAGTACTTATCTCACAACTAACCCAATACTTATCCCACAACTAACCCAATACCTATCTAACTATTAAACAAATTATGACTAACCCAATTGTGACAATTTATATACTGGTTATACTGTTGGTTGGGTCGGAAGTATAGTCTTTGCTATCTTTGGGTTTTATGGAGATAAGACTGACCTGTGCAGAAGACAGAAAGAGAGTATCGGCTGAGTTAGTAATCGCCAGAGACTCATTAGGAATTGCGTAAAGAGACTGGTTTGTGAAGGGACAGACACAGCGAGTGTAAAGATCCACACCAGAATAGACTAATGAGTTGTGGAATTCGTGCAGGACTGTTGGTCGGCTTCGGGTTTTAGTAACAGAAAGAGCTTCAAGTTTACGCATATCTAGAGTAGTAAGTCTTTTGTTAGACAAAGACATCACAAGTTCATTGCCAGAACTTAGAAAGCGTCCATTAAGCAGGGTGCCTCGATGCGGAACACTTACCTCTTCCTGTTCAGTGCGCAGATCAAGCAGAGAAGTTCCAGCCCGACTAGAGAGGAGTAAAGTAGCCCCAGCAGGATGAACAGCAATGGGCCGACTAGTTAGCAGTGGATTATTGGAAAGGACTTTGTCTTCCTGAAAGTCATACAGCGCCAGACCGGTTTGGGTTTGAGCCAACACAAGTGGCAGAAAAGAATGGAAGACGCCTCGAGCAAACCCTTCTATCTGTGTTGAATGCCCATGTTTATTATGAATGGTGGTAAGAAGACCATCAGCCTGAAGAATAATCAGCTTATTTTGGAAAGTAGTGATTATTGAAATTTCTTGGTCAGTTACTTGAAACCTTTCCTTGAATTCCAGTTCATTAGTGAAGACCAAGACTTCGCCCGGCCAGACACCAGCATAAAGATGATTGTCAAAGTAATGCAAGACTTGCGATCGTACAGGCAGTCTTCTTTCTTTGTAAATGTCTAATTGACGCACCAAATCATAATTATTTAATCGAGACTGAGAATCAATCTGGGTCGATGGGACTTCCTGGACACGAACAGATTCTTCAATTGCAAGCCGATGGAGATGGAGGCGTGAGTAGATGGCCATAAAATAAAACAAAAGTTTCAGTTGGGTCATACATTGTTTCATCTAGAATATAAGGGACTTCTTTCAGATAACACGAATGAGCAAACTACACAAGATAGTAGGGCTTGCTATCGCGGGGCTCTTTCTGGTAGAGTGTGTGGGTGCGTTTGATAGATCTATGCAGTATGATGATCTAGAAATGTTTGATACGGAAGCCAGAAAACGCCAACACCGGGTAGAAAGGCCCGAGTCCTTTATATCAGCTATTGAAAAAGTCATGTACAAAGACCCGATGCTCAAATCAAAAATGTTTATCTTTTTCAAAAAGCACTTTGGCCCAAATTCAAAATTTATGTCCAGTAATCCCTCCGCTATCTTTTCGGAAAGTGAAGGACTTGTCCCTGACCCTTATGAAGTCTACAGCCAGTTTAAGTCCCTAATCCAAGCAGATCAGATGATCAAAAATGATATGCAAGAACTACTAAAAGTTGTTCAGGGATACATTGATCTGATGCACATGAAACGCCGGGCCTGGTACCAGACCTTGAAGAATGGCCAACATAATCTTGATGAGTTCAAAAGAAGAAAAGCTCGTTCAACTGATGAAATTGCCAGTTCAGAAATTGATAACCAATTTGCCATTGAACTCAAGAAACTCCATAGTTACCTCAAAGCCTATGAGAGTACTACTGTTTGGGAAAAGAAACTCAGCCAACTCCTTGACGAACTATTTCCAGCCTAAATCCAATACTAACCCAATACAAGCCAAACATTCAATAAACCGTATTATTTTGCCACCCAACCAATCTACCGATCTAAACCTATCTACCAATCTAAACCAATCTACACTAGCTTAAATACAACCAATTTAATAATAATTCAAAACCAATAGATAGCTCTACCTACTACTAACTTAACTTGGCTTAAGCTTGGTCTTCAGGTGGCTGGTACGCAGTGTAATACTGACTAAAGAGTGTGGCCAGTCGGGAAGAGGTAACAACCTTCTTTTTGTCTATCGAGCCTGAAGTGACTGTGGCTGGTGCTGGTTTTTGGAAGGGCAGGTCATTTAAAGTCTCCATCATGGAAAAGAGAATATTGGTCTGGCGAGTGCGTGATACTTCCTTTTCCGTTGGGGCCTGATAAACAGTCCCATTCATGACGTAGTAGTAGTCAAGAGTGACGGTTTTTTCAGGAGTGTGGCGATAGCATTTTTTGATAATAAAGAGATAAGGTTCCTCAGCTCGATGAACAACGTACTGGACTCCAGACATCTTTTCTAAAAAGGCTCCCGTGGTCGCTAATGTACTATGTTGGGTCTGCATTTTCAAAACTTCGTTATTACAATTTCGATCGTAAAACTGGGAAAAGGAGAAGTACTCTAAAACAGTATCTGAGGTCAATGGATTGTACTGTAACCAAGCAGGATCTCTAAAACACGTGTTCTCCATGTAAATTTTTATGCGTGTGGCTAAGTCTATAGACTTAACTCATATCTTGATTGTTGGTGCGGGGGGTATTGGTAGTGAATTCATCCATATCCTGCTTGGTTCTTCATTTACTGGTGATTTGGCTATTGTTGATATGGATTTGATTGAAATATCTAACTTAAATCGGCAAACATTCTTTACAGTTGCCGATCTAGGCCAGAATAAAGCCGAGATTCTAAGTGCTAAAGTAAACGAAATATCAAACGGCCGAATTAGAGCTACGGCGTATCCTCTGGCGATTGAAGATCCGCACTTCAGTCCGCAATGGATAGAAAAGTTCGGTTGTGTAGTTAGTTGTCTTGATAATATTGAAGGTCGAGAGTGTCTTAATCGCCTGTGTTTCTTGGCGGGTGTGCCTATCATTGAAAGCGGTAGTGCTGGGTTTTTGGGCCAAGTCCAGACTATTGTCTTTGGCCAGTCGGAATGCTATGTTTGTCGTGGACCTAATACTCGTGCGAATTTTCCAGTTTGCACTATTCGTGGTCGGCCTACCAACTGGCACCATTGTGTACACTGGACGACCCATGAACTTATTCCCGTTCTCTCTTCGCTTAACTTTCCCCTAACCAAAGAAGATCTGGCCGGACATCTTAGTGAGTATAATCGAAGAGCGGACCTCAACCAGCTATACGCTATTTTAACCAATGTTTCTACTCCAGCCGATCTAGTTCAACTAGAAACTATCCATCAGCTAGCCAAATGCCGTGCGTTCTATTTTGCCATTGAGGTACCTTCAGTTTCAGAAACTCAAAACATCATTGATCGCACAGTTCCTTCTATTATCACCACCAATACGATCATTGGCTCACTCATATCTCTTGCTCTTAAAGACCTTTGCACTAACCAGACTCTATATGAGTATTATCTAACCCTCTATAGTCCAATCAAAAAGCTTACCACCTCCCCGCCCGCCAAAGACTGTCCCGTCTGTTCCTGCACGCCCTTACGTCTTGATTTCAACCCCACGGAAACTCTTCACGACCTTTTAGCCAAACATGGTCTTTTCTCTCCTACTATTAGCGTAGTCAGTGAAGGCCATAATCTAGTTTATGATGAAGAGTACACAGCCAACCTCTTCCTTCCAATCACCAATTGGGCCCGTCCCGCGTCTATTTTCAAACTCCATACCGCAACCACCACATACCTCATCTACCTTACACCCATCCCCATCTAACTAAATCCAAACCCAATACTATCTCAACCAAATACTATCTCAACTCAATACTATCTCAACTCAACTAAATACTATCTCATCTCAATCCAAACCCAACTCAACTAAATACTATATCAACTCAATACTAACCCAATACTATCTCAACTTAACTTAACTCAACTAACTACTAACCCAACTCAATACAATCCAATACTAACTCAACTCAACTCAATCTAATCTTAATTTAACCAATCTAGCCCAAATGCCAAGCCAAACACAAATCCAAACAATACCACATGTCTCTAAACATTTAAAACTAGATGAGATGTTTGTCATAATTACAAATCCCATCACATCAAACAAGTCCATCTCAATCCATCCTACACCACCATACCTCACCCCAAGCCAATACCACCACCCACCCAAACTAAACCTCAACTCAACCCAATACTAACAGAAGCTTTATAATGTGGTGTTTATTACAAAACAGTCTACTTGGTAAACTTGAAGAACTGTGAAGTCCCGCCATGGATAGAGTCTTCATTCTGAGTAAGAATCTTTTCAAAACTATCATCATTGATATCTCTAAGGTTACCATCAAAGATCGAAGAATCGAACGATTTGGAAAACATATGCTTATCCGAAACCCCTATGGAATCAAAGAAGTTCTTCTCAGTATTAAGCATCTCTGAAAACGAAGACTTACTATCAGAAAACTTCTTAAACCCAGCATCTGCCTCTCTAAAAGCAGACTCAGCCGGTCGTCGTGATTTAGTATTCGGATTGAACACATTCAAGTACTCTGAATCTACTGTCCAGTAAGACCCTTTCCCAGGATCGTTGTGCGCTCGTGGTATCTTATAGAAACACTTGTTCAGCGAAAGGTTGTGCCTAATTGAATTCTGCCACCCACCTCGCTGTCTTCTAAAGTACGGATACTTGTTCATAATCCAAGCATATATCTCACGCAGGGTTAGTTTCCGCTCACTGCTATCTATAATGGCCTGGGTAATGAGTGTAGCATACGAATATGCCGGCTTGTCATATGAAGAGTCATCCACTAATGAAAATGTATCAACCGCCTCTCTACAGGCCTCGCTGGCCAAGGTTGAATACTTCTCTTCTTCCTTATCTGAACATTCGTTTTTACTTCTTAACATACTGAATACCTCCGAAACAACCTTGTTTCTCGCACTTCTGTCCATAATAAAGACAAATAATGAATCATTCCTTAATGAAACACCCAAAACACAAGAGATCTAGATGACTCGGTGTATAAACAAACAAGATAGTATTATTTTTTTAATATGGTTACTGTCATTCTGCAACATGCTAACTTAGAGATTTTTAAGAACAATCGCGGTAAAGTCTTGCTTAGTAGTGAACTGCCTGAGGCCAGAAAGACGAAAGAGGCCCATTTGTATCGTCCGGACATTCTTCATCAGTGTTTATTAATGCTTTTAGACTCACCTTTAAACAAATCAAAACAATTGGAAATCTTGATTTTCACAACAAATGCCAAGATAATCAAAGTTTATCCACATACTAGAATTCCTAGAGTTTATTCACGTTTTACAGGTTTAATGATTCAGTTATTGGAAAGACAAAGAATATACTCATCACCAGATAGAGAGATTCTTTTGGAAGTTGTGAAAGGTCCTCTTAGTTCGCATGTTCCTCATGATGCGCCTGTGTTTGGACTGTCTCAGGAAGGGGTGCATTTTCGGAGTTACTTTAAGGAGGCTAAACTATCTCCGGCTGAGCTGAAACGGGCTGTCTTTTATATTAATGCGATTGCAAGTGGTAGTGATGATTTTGAAGGGGTTGTATCTTTGAGCTTATCTGAGTATGCTCTTTCGGCGGCTAGTTGTTGTTCAAAAATATGTAGTGCGTTGGAAGAGATGCTTGGGGTTTTTTGAGATAGGGGAGTAATTTAGATCTTAATGTTTTGGTTTTGGATTGAGTTTAGTAGATGTTTATTATCTGGGGGTGAGTTAAGTGGCTGAATCGATGGGATTAGTTCGTTTGGAAGACTAAACCTATCTGTCTGACTAATAAAGAGAGACCAATACTAATTTCATTCTTACTTGTTGTGTTTGTATAGTGTCTAATAAGGAAAGTTCATCTTAACTAATACTAACCCAATACTAACCCAATATGACGTCATACTGAAGTTTTGATAAGACCGACTACTACTGGGTTAGGATTTGATATGATTCGAATTCTCTACTAACCTAATACTAACCTAATCTTAACATCATACCAACCCATTCGGACAATGAATAAACGATTTGGGCTGGGGAATGAGTAGTGGTTGTGTAACGGCACTACAGTTTGTTATTGTAAAGAGTGCTTGTTTTGTTTGGATCTTGCATAGGTAATTTGGATGATGTTGTGTCTTCTAACCCAATACTTGTCCAGAAGCTTGGTGTGGTTTTAATCGAAATGGACATAATAAGATCTTAAAATAAACTCAATAGTGTTCATTTTGAAATTTGGTTGGGTTCTTCTTGAGTTTTACTTTCACTTAGTGTTTGTTCAGTATGTTGTGAATTTAGATCTGCTTCAGTCGATTACAATGTCAAGTAGTAGACTAGTAGAGACTTGGGCTGTTTAATAGAAGTGTTACGTTTGGAGATATTTAGGGGTTACAGAGACCAG
The DNA here is from genome assembly GCF_024244095.1 of Nematocida homosporus. Taxonomy (NCBI): domain Eukaryota; kingdom Fungi; phylum Microsporidia; genus Nematocida; species Nematocida homosporus. The sequence goes on along the minus strand of NW_026250670.1, from coordinate 2,739 downwards.
ATAGTAATATTAAGATAAGCAATGTAGTCTGGTTTGCTTGGGCTAGGACAATAAAGAAGACATAGAGAAGTTGAGCTAGTTTGATTTATTTGAGTTGTGATGGTGTAATGTAGTGATAGTGTAGTGGTGTAAGGTTGAGATGGATAGATATTCCATTGAGTAGCTCAAAAGGGGATGGTTCAGGTGGATAGAGAGGTGGGTGGGGTGATATATATTGAGTATATCAAGCGGTTACAGTGATTTAAAGCACTGAAATGGGTTAGTGTTGGTATGGAGTTGGTAGTTTTAAGACAAGGTTAGAGTTGTTATAGTCTTTGGTTCTTTCACACTAAAGTAGGTAAAAGAGCCTATTTGGGTGATTCAAATAGGAGTTAGAAGTAGCCAAAGATTGTGCACCAAGAGGGGTTAATGCCAACGATACTCTTTCTTGTGGTTCAAGATTAATGAATATAGCCTATAATAGGGGATGTAGAAGTAGTGGCGATTATCTGTCCATGGTCTGGTTTGGAGCCACTCAGAATCAGTAGCAGGATTGTTAACACTCATATCAGGGAAGATAAAAATCGGCACTTCTGTGCCGACAAGCTGCCTGTAGCAAGACACATCCTTTTTAAGACGACAAATCTCACAGCGAGTTCTATGGACAGAATCTATTGCATCGACACAATCAATGCAGAGCGGGGCTTTACAATCGAGATAACAAAGAGCATCGAAGCCTGTATCTGAGACGAGTTGGGGATTAGATTCCATAACATCTGCCTGATCATCTTTCATTTCTTCCGATGGCATATAAAGAGTCCTATTGCAACCTGGACAGTAAGGCACATCGCCATCCCTCTTCAGTTTCTGGAGGCTAGTTATGATGGTATGGAGAGTTGCATTGGAACTATCGTAGTTGGGGATGAGGTCCTCAATTTTGTCACAATGGGTGTAAAGTTGAGACAACACTTTAGATGATACGGCGATGAATGTATGTTCAAGATCTGAAGTAATTTCTAACAGATTATCAAGATGTGGATGTAGCTGTAGTTCAATTGGGGCTTGCTTAGGAATTGTGTCCTCGATCTGAATGAACTGAAGGTAGGGTAGAGCATTGATCACATACTTATACGAAACCAAGATCTTTTGGTCTTCTTCGGTCAGTTTAAAGTTGGCCAACCAGAGTGAGGTTAGATTTTTGAATCGGCAACTTACCCAGCAGATAATAGTATTCAAATCCGTTCTAGTTAGGAAATGAGCGTCACTAATGCGCAAGAACATATTAGTAATGGAATCAGGCTGGACTGGGTTTGGAGTTGGAGTTGGAGTTGGGTTGGGTTGAGTGAGAGAAGTGGATTTGTACTTAGCAAGGTCGGCTTTTAAGGCATCAAGGGTGGCAATGCAATAAGTAAGCTCTTTCATATCTACCATGTGAGGTTGGGTGGGGAAAGGCGGCTCTGTGATGCAGTCATTGTTTGGGTTGGTTAGTACTTGGACGCCAAGATCTTTGAGAGCTTGTAAGGGTATAGTATATGCATCAAAGATGATGGGTTCTGGGCGTAGAACGAGTTTGCGGAGGTCAATCTCTTCAGTTTCTTTCTTCTCTTTACGCTCCTCGAGATAGTTAAACAGTGAGAACTCATTCAATTCCTTTCGCTGGTGGAAATGCTTGACCTCATTTAGACGAGTGGCGCCCTCGATTATGAGTTTGGCGATCTTTTCGGCTATAGGAAGGGTTAGTATTTGGGCGATAGCAAGACTAGTGAGGCGGTGGTTTAGGAGATGAACTTCAGTTTTAGATGAGCAAGTAAAGTCATAACAGCCTAGCATTCGGTATAAAATGCAATCACCAACATTGTCTAGAATCAAAGTCTTGACATTGAGGTTGTATTTTCGAGGATTAGCTAAACGGAGCTTTAGCTGGGTCAGGTCGAAGTTGGTGTCGGTTGGAGGACAATTACACACATTTGAGATGCGAAGCTCTTGCGCATTGATACTTTGTAGCGTATTTAGAACATCATGGCAGTTTTCAATATCGTTCTGATTAGGCTTTTTATCACCACTAATACTAAGTGTTGTGTAACGTATGTTCTGACAGCTGGAGTCGGGGCCTGGTATGTCAAGTCTGATATTGACTGGTTCTTTAAGTTCCCAACAAGGGCCACTAAGTGCGTGGTCAAGACATGCAATATTCTTATCAGCAAGATCCGTTGGGATTTTTGATAAAGCTTTAACCTTGCAAAGACTCTCTAATGCTTTAAAGGAATGACCTCGGCCATCAGCATACTCAAACTCGACTTTTCCAACGGAAATGCCATGTTTAGCAAAGGACTTCACGGACATTACTTGTTCGTAGTAAATCGGGAAATCACACCAGGTGCAATCCGAGGACACGAGAACAACTTTGTTGGCAAAGATACGGGGGTCACAAGGGGATTGTGGTTCATCAACAACATTCAAGATATCAACCCATTTAGTATGAGACTCATTACATGATAAGACATGAACATGGATTGGATATGGATTTTCCTTTCCAATGTGTTGTATGACCTTTCTACGTCCAGCTAGAATTATAGTTGAGCCTTCTGCAGGTACCTCTTCCTCAAGTCCGGCTATTGTTAAAGTCTGGTAGTTTTCAATTCGGAAGATGATCTTGGAGCATTTATGAGCAGCCTTTTGAATGGCTTTCAAGTCAATCTGAATGTTTTCTTCGGAATAGCAAATTGTGAGGGCGGAATCTTCTGTGAGTGATAAAGGTTT
>NW_026250626.1:0-16844 GCF_024244095.1 Nematocida homosporus | reverse complement strand
CTCGCAGTGCCACGGACCTCAAATTCTCTCTGTATTTATACTTTGGAAATTTTCCTTATAAGGGAAATCTCCGTTTTGGGAGTAAAATTGCGATCTAAAAAGGAAAAAATCAAAATTCCTGAGCCTGGAATTTGTCTTTTTATTTTTGACCCCCCTGTTCAAATTTCACCCTAAATCAAAATATCAATTTATGATATAATTAAGGTGTAATAAAGGTAGTAGTGACTTGAAAAGTGTCTTAAAGTAAGGAATATCGAGTATGGACTCATAATATGACAATAAATCAACAACTATTTAATGATCTTATCTAGCTAGATTGAGCTTACTTTAAGGCTTTATCTTAGATTTTTGAAATGGAAGATAGGCTGGGGCATGCTAAGGCTTTAATATTATCGGTATTAGTGTGTGTGGAGTTGATTGGTCTGGCGCTGATTGACTTTCGTAATAAGGAGCTATGTAACCGGCTTAATGAACTAGACAAATCCCATGGTCTTGCGACAATAGAGCCTTTGGCAGTAGGCCGGTTAGATACTAATTTGAACACGATCGATAGTCCTGTTAAAGTAGAATCTAACGCGTCCTCTTTGGTTTGGGTGTCTCTTAAGAGAGATCAGTTCGGGAAGGCTATGGCAACTAAGGTCAGCGAAAGACTAAAGCTAGAGTTGGCTGTGGACCAACTAGGTTTAAAACGGCCTGGAGTGATAATTAAGTGGAGTGATGCTTTGGAGACTACATCCCCAGCCCAAGACGAACAGAGGGATCTTTGCCGAAAAGCCCGAGTGTGTACTGCGAGGCCATTTCTGTTGCTGGTAGACTCGCCGCTCTGTTTACCAGCACGGGAGGATCAAGAAGGACTAAATTACACCCAGGAGTTAGTTGTATGGATGCTTGACAAGAGTCGCAAGTATTTCCTAGAGATATACTGGCTAGTTTCGGCTGGTCTTAGGATGTGTTCAAATGATCAACTGAATGCCAGGCACCTCTTGGCCATAGCTCACACTAATACTCAAGTGGTCAGCTTGGTAGTTCTAGACGAGCGAGTAAAGACAATTAGCTTAACCATACCTGGATGGGGTGAAAGTAATTCGGCTGGTGTATATGCATTACAGCGATTGGTGCTGTATGCACCACAGGCCCGAATAGAACAGGTTTGTGTGTTTGGGGTTATCTTCGTTTATGCTCTCGATGTTCGTGTTGGTCACTGGAAGGAGTCATTGCAGGAACTCTTCATAACGCCTCGATTGACCTTGGGACTACAAAGAATTAGGTTAGAAATTGGGTTAGAAGTCGACAAGAGTGAAGTGTATGTAGACTGTGTTGGATACTTAAGTATAAATGTAGAGCTGGAGTGGCTGATAGCCAAGAGAATTGAAATATCTGAAAGTAAGAATGTCGCCAATCCTCCACTAACTCATCTCAAAATCAAATCAGCTTGTCCATTAATAGCACACTTAGGACGAATCGTTGGATTTAACTGGAAGAAACTTAGTGACCAGCAGGTATGGCTTGGCTCGAGTAATTGTACTGAAGTGTTTAGTGTGAATATGCGGGAGTGGGCGGAGGCGAATAGAGATTTTGAAAAGGAGCACGTGGTGTATGCTAGAGATTGGCTTAAGAATCGCTTTGAGTTGCTGCTTTACTATGGCAATACAATTGCTAGAAAGCTAGACAGACTGGACAGACTGGACAGGCCGGAGAAGACAATTGCTTCTTTGCCAGAAGAAAGCATCGATAGTAGTTCAGCACTAGCTATTAGTCTAGATCCAACCACTGAAGTTATTCTGTGTAAACTAGTATTGGCAATGATCTCTGAAACGTTATCTTTCAATGCAAAAGCACTTGCGAAAGCTCAATCTTGCCTTACTATTCCGAGCCCACTCTTAAACTCTACTGGTGTACCCGGGTGTGGCGAGTTACATCTCACTGGATTATTGAACTGTATGCTTCATGAAGTGAGGACAATGAAACAAAGCTCAACCCAACGCATCGAAGCTTTGCAGTCCATAAACATAATTGTGAATGCAGTTCAACTAGCTCAGAGCCTTCTCTCCTATTTAGGCAGGCTTGCTGAGAATAATGCCAATAGACTGGACTGTAATGCCATGGTACGTGAATATCAGCATATACTTGTGGAACTAGCTAGTAATGGAGAAACAGTCTGCTTTTGATCAAAACAACAAATGAAAGATCTAACGCACTACTCTTTCGGAAAGAGTGCAGGTTTTAACTGCACTACTAATGAAATGTAAGTCTTGATCTGAATTGGCCCTTTTTGCTCGGATATGATTGGTATCTCTTCTTTTGAGGAGATAACAACAACCGTATTCCTAAATAAACAAAGCAATCTCAATGTTAATAATTCCGATCGTTTATTTATTCTTATCTCATTTTGATATCATTTATAAGTCAACTTTAACTTTAATACATTCTGGCTTAGTAATAAACAAAAACCAACTTCAACTTAAACACAAAATCAGAACAGTTCATTTTTATTTTAGTTTCTTGTAAACTTAGATTGTGTTTTTATTCTGAGATTATGATATCAAAATTCAAAACATACTAGCATTCTTTTTGATAGGAGAAACTTCAACAACTAATAAAGAACCTTGTTCCTGTAGATAGTATATTTAAAGTGGAGTTTAGTCGAGCTATTATAATAATCCAATACTAACACTTTATCTCTTAATCAATAAATTGAGCTCAAGTCAGGCAAAACCAAACTTTACTAAGAGCAAGATGTAGAATCTATATGCCAAATATCCTAGATACTAATGGTTGTAGTATTTAAATAGATGAATGTCATTGGGTTGGTGTTCATGACTTTCTTTGCAGGTAGTTATGACGCTGGTTATCTTAATTTTTATTCATAATAATATATGTCTCTATCTTTACATATGAAAGAGTCTTTATTAAGGCCGGCTCACAGTATATTACAACTAGTGATAGATACCTTTTTATCCTGTGGACAGCCCGCTAGTGTTGGGTATACCGCTAAACCCGACAACACTGCCCTGAATGCCGTTGCCACAAAGACCTGGTCTTATAAGGCGACTAGAGTTAGAGTTGGCGGCGGGTTGTGTCTTTTGTTGTTCTTATTGAGCAGTGTTGGCGGATCAAGTGATATCGATGAGATGCTTCAGCGGGATTTACTAGACCCGGGCCAAATGATTAAAGCTCTGCAGCTACTTGGCTTTTCTTATTCGCGGTTTAATTCGTTGATAGGGGTCGCACCCTATATTCCCAACAAATGCGCACATCCTATCTCTAACATTAACCTAGCCTTGACCTTAGACACCTCCAATACAGCCCATCCAGCTCCCAGTTATGTGATAACGCATTTTGATACATGTCTGCAATTTTCATTGCCGAACTATCCCGATGCAGGCGTGGCCTTATCCTATCTAAAGTTGTTAAAAAAGATTGCTGTTATTAGGAGCGATAAACTCTATACCATGGATATTTTATATGCATCAGCCAATCCAAATTGTCGCCAGGAAAATCTACGAATTCTATCCCGTCTTATTAACCTATTAGACTCTGACAATCTCTGTCTTCAATTTGATGGCAATCTGGATAAAGAGGTGGGTGATATCGATAGGCATCTAGATATTTGCCGAAAAGAAGCACAGAACGTACTTGACCATGCGAACTATAAGAAACGCGGCCGAATCATCTTTTCATGCGCTTCAACTAGTAGTCTCCCGAACTTAGTCTATAGCGGTATCGTCTTTTTGCGGCCAATTGTAGAAATTGTGATAGAAGGCCATAATCTTCGATCTATCAATTTAGTTAGCCGTCTTCCATTAGCAGAAGGTTACACCATCTATCTTCAGCAGGTGTCCGGTAAGATTAACATTGCCTTCGAATTTCTCCAGCCGCCAGCTCCCAGGTGCCACCAGATTGCCATGGAAGATTATTACGTCCCTGTAGTGACATTAACCGGCCTTGATAATGCTATCGCCGCCCATCCAGAAATAGTCCTAAAGGCGAACTGGACAACTCTTCAGTATTTGGGCAAATACAATATAGCTTCTATCAGAGTTCATACTATTATAGGCTTTGAAGGTTATGAATCATATGAACAGGACCAATCACCACTTCCATCACATCACGAGCATACGCATGTGGAGGCTCGGATCTCTGCCATCAAGGCCATTGCGATCGTCTCTGCCGATATGATATGCAGACCCAAACAGCACTACAGACAGATTTACAACAAAGCATTGTATGCTAAATATGGAATCTCAGTTAAAGAGTGCGAGATCATCTATGACGAAGACCGCGACGATTTGGATCAAACTATAAGTTTGCTTTACAAGCTGGGAGGATTATCAGCTAAGCCGACAGACGTTATAACGAGAGCTGTTCATTGCCTTGGCGAGACACTTAATAACCCTAACTGGGTGTGCCACAAGCCCGTCAGCATCAGACTTAAGACGCCCCAATTTATACAGAATATACAGAGATACAAAAGGCATTCTAGATTCTTTTGTCAGAATATACGTTATACAAGCATTGAAATATTTGGGAGTGTACTTCCATATATAGGCCAAATCGAGGATTGTATGGCCGGTCTATCTCTGTTCCATAACATCACAGCCGAGCGGCTTACCATCTGCAATGTCCGTGCTACGAACCAGTTACTAACGAACTTTAACCTAGCCACTATGCAAATAGCTACTACCGACCCGCCTAGTTGGTATCTCAAGCTTAAGGTGTTAGTACTAGATAATGTTGATGAACATATCATTTATTGGGTCTTGGGAAATTACAACTTTGTCGGTTCGATTGATGTATATATTCTAAACCAGCGCTTTACTAATCTTGCCATCGTCCAAATCCTTTCTCTTCCGATTGCTTACAGCATTGCAAGTCTCGTGCTCAATAACGTCCTAGATCTAGATGAAGCCAAGCATTGTCTTCAACTAGGCAAAATTAAGGACTTCTCAGTATTTCGATACATAGAGGAAGCCCGAGAAAGTAACCAGGCACGTACAAGTTTAGGCATACACAAGCTGCTTCTGGCAATGTTCAGTGGCGAGGAGATTTCATATAGCGACGTCTTAAGCAAGTTTTTGGCCTATGGCATCCGCTATCAGGTGGCTGCACTTGAAAGTTACATTACCCACGCAGTAAAAGTATGCGATACTGCCCTTTCACTGGACTATAATTGGATCAAGCTTTTCGGCCTTACTTTGGCGGCCTTAAAAGCTGATTTGGCCCGCTGTTTAACACATGCCTATGCGCTCCAAAACACCACTCCAGCCCCTCCAACCCCTTCAACCACGAGAAAATACTTCGCTACTAAGCTGTTCTTGCATTTTAGCAACAGTGTGCCGTTAATTGAAGCCAATCTATCACTAATTCTTCGCTGGGTTTTCTACCGATTCTTGGATTTGAACACTTTGCGACTAGCCAATGTTAAGATCTCCGAACCCACTCGGATAGCGCTAGAATTTCGTGACTACTTGGTTGTTGGCAATGGTATATACAAAGTTGTTCGGTTACATGGCAGAAAACAAACGAACTACTGTGTTAATATGCAAATTCAACCGTACCACACTATTCGACTGATCAATGTTGCTTCTCCTACACCTGCTGCCGCTGTTGTGGCATCAGAAATGTTGCCCCAAATTCTTGGCCAGGACCTCAAACAGATAAACCCCAAGACTTCCCTTCACAAGTTCGTAAAGTACCTCAGGACGCATATCAACCAAGCTACCTGCCCGGCCTGTCTCCGAGACCTTTATCTACCAGATGAAATCAAAACGCAGATAGACGAAGTAATGAAAATGCTAGCAGACAAGGAAAAACAGGCAGATAGGATAGAACCAACAAGTGAGATAAGAAAAGTAGATGGGTTAGAACTAACAGACGAGACAAGACAAGCAGATTCAAACCAAGATGACCCACCGACCAAGAAACAGCGCCGCTGCTTTAACGAGACTGACAACTTTACAACACTTTGTTATTTACAGTGCGGGCATTTCGTCTGTAGTGTATGTATACTTAGCATCCAGCCGCCAAGTAGATGTCCCATATGCCGGTCCGATGGCTTGTACTGCGGCATTCATCAACTTAGATATGGCCGTCTACCTAACATCGCATTGGTTGAGGATAATTCAATGGTGCCCGCTAGTATTCTTGAACGGTTCACTTTTGAGACAATACGTAACCAACCAACTTACTTCTACATACTCTATGGCAGTAAGTATCAGATAAACACCGATTTTGACAGCAAGACAACAAACGATCTTGCCTTACAATTCTATGTCATTTGTCTATAACTCAATGATAAGTCAGTTGATATTTAAATCCAATTAGACGTGGACGAACTAAAAACAACGCCAGGCCATAACTATTCAGATCAATTTATTAATCAAAAGCTTACAGCTGATCTTTTCCATATTGACCCGAAGGAATAATAAACTGTGCATGTCAAGCAACTGTCTCTAGTACTATTCTAACTCTGTTTTAAGCCAAGGACATTCTTACTAAATCTAACCATATTTAGAAGAGTGTAACTAACATGCATATCGTTGCCGGAACTAAGACCGCAACACAATCAATAAATTCATACTACTTGAGACATAGTACGACTTAAACTCTAGCTTGCATGATCATTCGTTTATCCCGAAATAACATAGACTTTTTGATTCATATCATACCATACTTCTCGGTCATGATCCGCTTCAAAATCGAACATATCTGCATAGGAAAGATAGAAATAAACCTGGCCATCGCGCACTTTCTTGGCATCGAGCCAGGCCTGGTTCGCGGCCGATACACTGCTGTTGTCCTGGATGAAGACAAAACTAGAGAACGGAATGCTTATAAGTCTATGAACAGTCTTAATCTCATACTGTCCCCGGCAGGTCGGACAGCTAATAACTGATTTCGTCTTAATTTGAAGTGCACATTTACTGCAGAGTGTGTGGCCACACCTGAAGTAGCAGAAGGTCTTAAAGTGGTCTGTTTCGCTGAACCTGATAGACTGTCTTTTGGCCAGCGGTCCCTCCTCGTCCGTTCTTGTACTTGGCACGTAAAGTTCATAGCAGCAAGCCAAACACGAGACACCGGTGGGATTTCTTTGGAGATCAGTTATAATCATTCGCAGATATGCCTCGATGGCAATATACTCAGCAAGACGATCATCGGGTGTATTCTGATGAGTGAAAAGCCAAGACAGTATTGCACCAGACACAACTATAAGGTCGGCTTGAGGATTAGTGACGGCGGTTAAGAGAGTGTTTTGGCATGGATGAATTAATAGATTGACCCGCCAATCCCGATGTGCTTTGGTCAAATAAAGAACCTTGACGAAACCAAGGCCAATAGCCAAGTATTTACGCGAGGTTATATTATTCCAATCTTGCGAGGATATGGTAACACTAGAAAGTTGCAAAACATTCAGCCGTTTGAACCGGCAACTCACCCACTGCAGGATTGTTGACAAGTTTGTTTCAGTTAGTTGGTAGCTATCAGCGAAATTCAAAAACAACTTTTCGACTGGGTTCTTGTGAATTGAATGGTCTTGGGATTGAGTTTTTAGCTGGCAATTGGCAATATCAGTGGCCAGATCCTCAGGGGTGATATCATAAATGCCAAGCATACTTCTGTCCATTGTGTCAGCATTAATGCGGTTGGCTACATTGTTGATGTAGAATTGAAAGGGATGATTCATGATATTAACACCATAGTTCAAAAACCGGGTAATGGCGCTAACATACTGGCTATAAGGCTCTTTACGCTGCATCAAAATCAGTTTGTATAGGCCAAGGTCCTTGTGGGTTTGGTTCTGTCCTTCTTTTTCTCTTATATATCGGAATAGCGAGAAGTCCTCCTTTGGCACATGTGCTTCATCCAGCCCAACTTCATTTAATGTTATGAAGTCATCCATTACGAGCGTTGTGATGTTATGAGCGATAGGAAGAGAAAGGGCTTGGGCAATGGCAAGATTAGTAAAGCGCTGGTTTAGAATATATACTTTGATCGAACCGACAAAGTTGTAACTACCCAAGACCCAATAAATGATATACTCATCAACATTATCTAGTATCAGTTTCTGGAGGTCAAGATAGTATTTAGGGGTGGCAGCCATTTCGCTTTTTAGAGTATCTATATTAAACTTGGTCCGATCATAAACCCGATCACGGACATCTGTAATACTAATCTGCCGGGCAGTGATGTTCTGGAAAACACGTAGAAGATTAGTGCACACTTGAACCTGGCCTTGGTATGGACTACCAGCCGCAGTAATATCAATGAGTCTATAGTGTATGTTCTGGCAGAACCTTGCGTTTTGATGGTCCGCGAATTTACGGTCTGCATCGGCACCATTAAGAACAATATTGACAGCCTCACTAAGCGTCCAACCTGGTTTGCTTAACTCTTCTCCGCAACATACAATAGTTTCATTACAAACATCTGCTGGTATTGTAGTTAAAGCCGAGATCTTCTTAAGCACCTTTAGTGTCTGATACAGGTCTATTCGGTCCGGAGAGTAGAAGACATTAAATTCATCTACTGAGATTCCTCGCAGGGCACATGTTTCCACAGAGTATAGATCCTTATGACGGGCCAAGGATCTACATGGCATACAGACATCAACAGCAACATATATCACTGCAGCAAAGACCCGAAGCTCAAGAGGGGGCGACTTTTGGGAGGATGTAGCAATAACTTGGTTCAAGTATAACTCAGCATCAATGCCTGAGATACTATAAACTTGAACCATAGTGTCATTATTCTTAACCAACAGGCAGAGGTGCTCCCAAGATATCGTCAGATCTATCATTGGGTGAAGCTTAACCGCTTCATCAAGACCTGTTACTTTTAACTTTGTGAACTCACTATTATCAATAACAATCCGTTTACATAGCGGAGAAGGCGCTTGAAGAAAACTGCAATCAATGGTGACGTCATCAGGCATCCACTGAAAACAGACCGTGTAATTCTTGGCCAGCGGTAATTTCCTAAGGGAAGAAGCAACCTGGAATTCATACCCGGTCAGCCCAACATTTGAAATCTGCCGCAACATAACAATACCACTAGATAGAAAGTCCATCAAACCCTCATGCACATTGGAAGAAAAGGTAAGCCGACAATCTAAACTAGAAGAAATATGGGCAACTGTATTCCGGGCCTCAGCATAACACACGTCAAAGCACTGCTGTCTTTCTTGAGCAGTAAGTTCGTAGCTACTATTCACTTTAATGCTCAGAGATTCACAAGTAAACATATTAACAACTCGAGATAAAACTTGCACGTTTTCCCGATAACATTCTGGATTCGCATTCGCACAAGAAATCTCTCCATAGGTCACGTTTACACCATAAATAACAGCAATCTTTCTTAGTATAGCCAAATCAGCCATAGCCTTATCTGCATTTAAATACCTCGGCAAATCAAATCTAATACTCACACCCGTAAACACAACCACAAACACAGGAACATTCTGCAATAAAGCACTCGAACTTACAAGCGGGTTAGAAGCAGAGTCATCCTCATTCAATCCTCTAGGCATGTATAGTCTAAAGAACAAGGAATCGCGCTGAACATTAAAATAGAACCCAAGTGAGTTCAAACGCCCAATCATTTTATCCGGAGCCGGCCAAGTCTGTAACCATGCCTCATCCAACATCACACTTTCCTCAAGCTCATCCGATCCCATCACACCACGCAACAGCAACAATCCCGTCCACAACTCCATAACAACCCACAATTTATCCAATTTACAACTCCTCACTCGAGATCCAGCACCCAATACTAACCCCATACTATCCAATCTCTCCCTCCCAGCACCACCAACCATTATTCTATACGCCATCCAAATCACCACCACTACTTTTAATATACCCAGGCCCCAACCGTCCAAATCCATATTCATTTAAAGATATAGATATAAATTATTGTGAATAAAAAGAAGATAGACCCATTCTTTATCTTATCTCAAATGAAAGATAAAATAGCAACTATTTCAAATACTCAACCAACTACTTCAAATACTCAACTCAACTCAACTCAACCCAATACCAACTCAACTCAATATCAACCTGATCATTATCTTACACAAGCAAGTCAAATCCCAACAATATACTAACTAGGCCTATGTATGTGGGGTGGCACGCGCCAACGCTTTATTAAACTTTACCTGAGAACGGTTGCACCTCGATACCAAGATCAGCTTCTATTCCAGCAATTTTGTCTGCTTCACCCGGCGTAACCATGTTTATAGCCATACCTTCGGTCCCAAACCTTCCACTACGCCCTATTCGGTGGAGATAACTCTCTGTGCTCCAAGGGAGATCAAAATTAATTACAACATTCACACTAGGAACATCGATTCCTCGCGTTACTAGATCGGTCGAGACCAGAATTCGGCACTCGCCCTTGGTCGAAAAGTTGTGAAAAACCAAGTTGCGATCTTCCTGCTTCATCCGACTATGAATGAAATAAGAGACAAAACCCAGCTCAGTAATCCGCTTAGCTAGTTTCTCAACAGTATTAATCGAGTTACAAAAGATAAAGCACTGATTTAAATCAATCCGGTTTAACAAAGTCTTCAAACAATGCAACTTATCAGCCGGCTTAACATAAGCATAGTAGTGCTTAACTCCTTTTAAGGCCAACTCCTTCATTAAGTTAATCTTCACTGGATTTTGCATGTACCCATCAATATACTCCTGCACCGTATGCGGAAAAGTCGCTGAGTACATCTCTATCTGTCTTTTGGCCGGTAACATCTCTGAAATCTGGCAAAGAACTTCACAGAACTCCCGGCCCAACAACTTATCGGCCTCATCACAAACTAACAACCGACACTGATCTAAACATATAACCCCCTGCGAAACAAAATCAAGAACTCGGCCTGGTGTGCCTACAATCACATGTGCTCCATTCTTTAAACGAATTACATCATCTTTAGCACTTACTCCTCCATAAAGTGGAAACATCTTTAGCTTAGTAAAGTGTCCCAATTCCTTACAGACCTTAACCGTTTGTAAGACTAACTCACGCGTAGGCACCAGTACTAAGGCCTGTAAATAAGGCTTGGCGGCTGAAACCTTCTGGAGAAGAGGAATAACAAAGGCGCCCGTCTTCCCCGTCCCATTCTTAGCCCGAGCGACAATATTCCGACCGGCCAAAGAGTGGGGAATACATTCAGCCTGGACGGGTGAAGGCCAATTAAACCCTTTCTTCTGGATACCCATTAAAACCTCCTTATTTAAGCCATACTCTTCCCAAGTATGTTTCTCTTCGGTCAAAACGTCCTTAGTATGTAAGCGAGATTCAGTCGGCAGAGATCCATTGCTTAGTTTGGACTCTTTAGTAGGCGTATTGCTTGATTCAGAAGGTGTAGTTGATTTAGTAGGATTAGTTATAGATCTAGGGACTGGACTGCTGGCTAAATTATTCTCTTGTGTTGATAAACTATGCGAACGAGCTAGTTCAATTCTCTCTATCTTTTCTAAGAGTGTGTTAATTTTCTCTTGGATTTGGCCTATTCGTTGCGTATGACTGGGTGTTTTACCTTCCTTTTCTTTAGATTTAGATAGGGATCTCTTTTTACTTAGAGATTTAGCTTTAGTTTCCTTTTTTGTATCTAATTGGTTCAAATTTCGGTCTTGCACTTCTCGGACTTCTTTCATTTCCGCAAAAAATATTGGGGCATTTATATACGATGTGGTCTTGGTCTAGAGTTATAGATAGATTGGGGAAGATTCAAGCTTGAAAATGAGGTAGTTGGATTTAGGAGTGTTTAGATATTTAAGTATGTATGAAGTTATTAGTGTATAAATGTGTATAAATTGTATTTAGGTTGGATTTAAGTTGTTTTGATTTTGATTAGGTTATGATTAAGATGTGATATGTTTGGATTAGGTTTTGATTTTGGTTTTGATGGAGTTGATTTAGGATAATTAGAATAAAGATATAGTTTGAAGGAGTAGACAAAGTAAAAAATAGGTTAGGTAATGAATAAAATGATAACATACTCAGTTAAGTTGAGTTAGGTTGAGTTGGGTTTGAGTTAGTATTGAGTTAGGTTGAGTTTGAGTTGGGTTGAGTTTGGATTGAGTTGGATTGAGTTAGGGTTAGGATTGAGTTGGGTTTGAGTTGAGTTAGCATTAGTATATAGTTAAGTTAGTATTGAGTTGGGATAAGATAAGATTAAGGTGGTATAAGATAAAATCAGTTTTGAACTTATTATCAGGATAAGATAAGTATACTAACTCAATCCTTTTGACTAATACAAATTCCATCAGTGAGAGTTCTCAATATGACATAGTCGGCCATTTATTGAATATAGACGATGATATGACGTCATACTCAAATTTTAATAATCCCAGGGTAGCCGTTAAAATTTGACATAATTCGAGTTTTATACTAATCTACTAACCTAATACGTGTGCGATCAGTCAATAAATAAACGATTTGGTATGAGAAGGACTAGTGGTTGTGTAGTGGTACTGCAGTGATTTAATGATTAGATTATGTTAAGTTAGTATAAGATAAGATAAAGATAAGATACGTATTAGTATAAGATAAGTAATTTAATGATTAAGTTAGTATTAGATAAGATTGAATTATGCCGGGGGAAGAACGTAGTAGGGAATACGGCCACGCAGCCAGTCGTGAATAACATTCTTGGCCACGGCAGAAATATCAGGAACTCCTCCTTTTAAAAGACGACCGGACTTCTTAGCTAGTGCTTCTAAAAATGGAATACAACCGTCTTTAGGATCAATCCCATAGAAGTTATGAAGGTGTTTAGGATCAGCTTTGGCAAAAATACCTTCAATATGATACTCTGGATTAGTAATGTTCTCAACTCGAACAACTCCTTTAAGAACCACTGCAGTTTCATCCTTATCAGCCGTAGGTACTATCCCAGGACAGTCAATAAGATAGATTCTCTTCATCAGAGAAATGTACTGCCAGACTTTAGTCTGCCCAGGAATAGGAGCTACCGTACAGACAATCTTAGACTTAAGCGTATTAATCACACTACTTTTACCAACATTAGGATACCCCACAAAACCCACACTAATTTGCTTCTTATCTGGATGAAGTTTAGCAAACTGTCTAAGTAAGTTAATTAAGCTTTGTTTGCCATAATTCTTATCTAAAGAAGCTGCATGATAGGCCAAAGTAGGAGTGCTTTTAGCAAAGTAAGCCAGCCACTTAGCAGTAACTCCAGTTGGTAAAAGATCTACTTTGTTAAGGAGGTAGATCAAGTGCTTATGCGGATGATCTTTCAAATACTTTCTGATATTATGACACTCAGTGCCTAAAGGATCTCGGCTATCAAGAATATGAACAATAACATCACTAGAATCCAAAACTTTGTACAACTCAGCCCAAATTCTTCTGCTCTGGCCTTTGAGGTAGACTCGGTCCTTGTTATCAGCTCGTTCTTTGGTGGACTCCTTTTCTTCTACGGCTGGGGAACTACTGGACTTACTAGCCAGTTCTTGGATGGATGAAACACTTAATTTAACCTTCTTACGCGTAGCTTTCCTGCCAAACGTATCGGCATAGGAGATAATTGGTCTGATCTTCTTCTCTTTCTCCTCTTGGATTAAACTCATGGGGACTTTTCCCTTATCTAAAATCACTTTGTAGGCATTTGTAGCCGTATTAGCTAAGTCTTCTCGGAAAGATTCTAACTCGCGCTGATCGGTAGTTCGAGTTGAACTAAACCAAGATCGGGAATTTTCAATCCGACCCGGTTCAGCAGTTGGATTTTGAAAAATTGCATGTTTGACAATACGTCCTTTAGCATCTCTAGTGGGTTTACCACCACGGATCATTTTCCAGTAGGCTAATTTCTCTTTAGTTCTATAGAAATTCTCACCCTTTTCAGCCATCGTTAAAATTTCTCTTTCTGCTTTCTAAATATGGTAATATTCAAACTGGTGACGTCATCCTGTTTTGAATTTGAATTTTGAAATAAGATTAAGTTAAGTTAAGTTGGTTTGGTTTGGTTTGGATTTGGTATTGAGTTAGGTTTAGTATTGAGTTAGGATTTCTCAAGTTATCTCTTCAGATTTAAATTAGAAAAGATCTAGTTAATATTGAGTTTAGTATTGGATTGAGTTTGAGTTTGGATTGAGTTTGAGTTGAGTTTAGTATTGGATTGAGTTTGAGTTTAGTATTGGATTGAGTTTGAGTTGAGTTAAGTACTATAGTGATTGTAGTGGTATGATTATTGTAAGATAAACTCATTTGCATTTGGGTTGAAATGAATAAAGTATGATGGTTTATGACTGAACTTAGCAGGAAACATCTACTTGAGTTAGGACTTGGTATTTACTTCGATATGAGATAAACATAAACTTGATTTTTCTCTAGATTTGGATTGAAATATGACGTAGATATGTACTTATTTGGTAATTTTTTTCGTTTACATGGTTCACTTACTCTATGAACATCCAATCGGTTATATTCTTTTGACTGCCCAAGATATTGATGCTTTATCTGCCACTAATATACTTAAGTCTATTGAGAATTACAATGCATTTATTAAGACATTCAAAGTAGTAGGCACTTTACCACATAGTGATTTTACTGAAACTCAACTGGAAATGGAAATGGCTGCAGAAGGAAAGATCTCATCTCGACTAGTTGAGTTTTTAAGAATCAATAATGTAACAAAATTAGCAGCTGATAAGTCTTATGGATTAGGCCTAAAAGATCTTGGGATTAAGACTGTAAGTGAAGAGACTTCAATTGAGTTACTAAGAGCAGTACGCAAGTTTATCAACAAAGTAGTAGATATGGATGAGGCTTCAACTCAGAAGTTAGAGCTTAGTTTAGCCCATGCTATGTCCCGGAAGAAGGTTCATTATGATAGTAAGCGTGAAGACAATTCAGTAATGCAATGTATTTCTTTGATTGATGAGACTAATATTGATATTAATGATTATTATATGCGGATTCGGGAGATGTATGCTTGGCACTTCCCAGAACTCACTAGTATTTGTACGGATGCCGGTGAGTACTTAGAAGCCTTAGAGACAATTGGCCAAAGAGAAACTGCTGATCGCAAGGCAGTAGAGGCTTTGCCTAGTGGAACTGAGATTTTAGCCGCTATGGATTCAACTATTGGTGGAGATTTATCAGTTGAAGATTTGACTAATATTAAAGATTTAGCCGAGATTGTAGTGGAGAAGATCACTATGCGTAACAAAGCTATTGCTCATTTAGAGACTAAAATGCTTACAGTGGCACCTAATTTAGCCGCTTTAGTAGGTAATATTGTGGCTGCTCGTTTGATTCTTAAGGCGGGCGGTTTAAGTAAGTTAGCTATGTGCCCGGCCTCTACTATTCAAGTACTTGGGGCTGAGAAAGCTCTTTTCCGAGCTATGAAGTCTAAGGCTAAAACTCCTAAGTATGGTTTGATCTTCCACTCTTCCTTTATCAATACTTGTGCTTTGAAAATGCGAGGACGAATTAGTAGGTATCTTAGTGCCAAGTGTGCGATTGCTAGTCGGATAGACTGTTATTCTGATGACATTACGTCTGCTTATGGAGAAGCCATGAAGGAAATGGTTGAAGAAAGGTCGAAAGGACAGAGTACCCATCATATGCCGACTGATATGGTTCTTGCCCGGGTAACTCAAGAACTTGCCTCACAATCCCAGCCATAAGCACTTTAATCGAGTATTTTATCTAAATCCAGCTTAACTTAACTCAATCCAACTCGTTTATTACTTATCGTAAACAGATCAATCAAGACTAACTTAATAAAAGTCGTACTAGCATAATAGGTATTAATGTAATCAAAATATAGTTTAAGATCCAGTAGGATAGATAGTGTTCAGGTTGGGTTAGTATATCATTAAGGAAAGTTTAAATTCAAGTGGTGCTCTTTATTAGATAAATATGGTTGAGTTGGATAAAATGACGTCATCCCAAATCAAATATTAGATATGACGAACAAGTATCTAAACTAAATGAGTTAGTATGTAGTTGTATGAAAGAAAGAGCAGTACTCATACAACCACATACTAGCCCAATACTAACTTAATTCACCTATAAAGCAATCAATCAACACCACACCACCCCAACCTAACTTAACTTAACTTAACTTAACTCTGCCCAACTTAACTTACCTTTACATAACCTAATACTGTCACTTCAATTTATTATAGTCTTAATCCTGTACTAACTCAACTCAGCCTAACCCTAACTCAACCTAACTCAACTCAATTACTTAGCTGTCTTGTGGAGCAGCTCTAAATACTTCTCAATGGAGAACTCTGGAAACTCGAAGAAAAACCGCCAGCCAGTGCGAACTAGCCATTCTTCACCTCGTTTATACCGAGCCAGCCACTTACCCTGCACTGCCTTAGTGACTGTCTCTTCACTAATTCCTACGGCATTAGCTGCAGCAACTAGCCATTCCTGACTTGTTTCTGGTCCTTGTAAACCAATCAAAGTCACTAGTACGACCAGACTCTGAGCATCCGGACAAATACGTTCAACATCTTCAGATCTAACCGCCCTATCTTTAACTAAATAAACAAAATCACAACGAGAAAACGAACTAAGCACATGCGTATACTCTGATACTAATCGATCAGGTAGAATAACTCGGCCTTCCATATCTACTCGACTAACACTCCCAGGCAATAAGCGATATCCACAACCCTCTAACTGAGCACTAGCTAGCTGCAATGATTCTTCCACCTCTTTCCTTCCCAGTTGAGTGACCGTTTGAATGTCCCGAATTCGTGCCATACGCCCCTCCCGAAAGCTAGGAAGAGCCGCTTCCAATACACTATGCACCGACATACAAATTTTGCGATATCTTCATCCTACTCAATCTAATTCCAACT